>NC_092041.1:64936680-65209432 GCF_003086295.3 Arachis hypogaea | reverse complement strand
ATTTTGAATTTGAAGGTAGGTGGGGTTTTGGGGAAGAGTGGATGGATGTGATGGTGAAGGGTAATGGAAGAGAGATTGAGGTGATTGGTGAAGGGGAGAGTGTTTGGATTGTGTGAAAAGAGAGAAGGTGGATAGGTAGGGGTCCTGTGGGTCCACAGATCCTGAGGTGATACTGTGGGTCCACAGATCTGAGGTGTCAAGATTTTCATCCCTGCACCATTAGGCTGTAAAATGCCCTCTGTACAATCCTGGTTTAAGCCAGACTGAAGCTTGTTTTGGCGTTAAACGCCCAAATGTAGCTGTTTCTGGCGTTAAACCAGCCTGTGCTTATTTCTGGCGTTAAACGCCAGCTTGGTGCTTGGTTTCTGGCGTTAAACGCCAGACATGCTTGTTCTGGCGTTTAAACGCCAGCAGCTCTTCCTCAGGTGTGCTTTTTTTCTACTTTTTTGATTTGTTTTTAATTTTGTAATTGTTTTGTGACTCACATGATCATAACCTAATAAAACATAAAAGAACAATAGAAATATAGATAAATAAAAATTGGGTTGCCTCCAATAAGCACTTCTTTAATGTCAATAGCTTGATAGTAACTCTCTGGAGCTTCACAGTATTCAGAGCATTGTTGGGACCTCCCAACACAAACTTAGAGTTTGACTGTGGGGCTCTAACTTAGAGTGATGTGGCTTTTTGACTCTGTATTGAGAGAACTTTTCATGTTCCTCTCCATGGTTGCAGAGGAAATCCTTGAGCTTTAAACACAAGGTAGTCGCCATTCAATTGAAGGACTAGTTCTTCTCTGTCAACATCAATTACAGCTCCTACTGTGGCTAGGAAGGGTCTTCCAAGATGATGTATTCATCCTCCTCCTTCCTAGTGTCTAAGATTATGAAATCAGCAGGGATGTAAAGGTCTTTAAGTTTCACTAACATGTCCTCTACCAATCCATAAGCTTATCTTATGACTTGTCTGCCATCTCTAATGAGAATGTGGCAGCCTGTACCTCAAAGATCCCAGTTTTTCCATTACAGAGAGTGGCATAAGATTTATACCTGACCCCAGGTCACATAGAGCCTTCTCAAAGGTCATGGTGCCTATGGTACATGATATTAAGATTTACCAGGATCTTATTTCTTTTGAGGTAGAGTTTGCTGAACCCATGTATCTAGTTCACTAATGAGCTTGGGAGGTTCACCTTCCATGTCTCATTACCAAATAACTTGGCATTCAACTTCATGATGGATCCTAGATATTGAGCAACTTGCTCTTCAGTTACATCTTCATCCTCTTCAGAGGAAGAATAGTTCTCAGAGCTCATGAATGGTAAAAGAGGTTCAATGGGATCTCTATGGTCTCTAGTGAGCCTTAGATTCCTTAGGTTCCTCAATTGGGAACTCGTTTTGTTCAGAGGACGTCCCAGGAGGTCTTCCTCACTGGGATTCACGTCCTTCTCCTCCTTTGTGCATTCGGCCATATTGATTATATCAATGGCCTTGCATTCTCCTTTTGGATTCTCTTTGTATTGCTTGGGAGAGTACTAGGAGGGGTGTCAGTGATTTTCTTACTCAGCTGACCTACTTGTGCCTCCAAATTCCTAATGGAGGATCTTGTTTCAGTCATGAAACTTAAAGTGGCCTTAGATAGATCAGAAACTATGTTTGCTAAGCTAGAGGAGCTTTGCTCAGAATTCTCTGTCTGTTGCTGAGAAGATGATGGAAAAGGCTTGCTATAGCTAAACCTGTTTCTTCCACCATTATTAAAGCCTTGTTGAGGCTTTTGTTGATCCTTCTATGAGAAATTCGGATGATTTCTCCATGAGGGTTATAGGTGTTGCAAAGGCTTACCCATATAATTCACCTCTGCCATTGCAGGGTTCTCAGGATCAAAGGCTTCTTCTTCAGAAGATGCTTCTTTAGTACTGTTGGATGCATTTTGCAATCTATTCAGACTCTGAGATATCATATTGACTTGTTGAGTTAACATTTTGTTCTGAGCCAATATGGCATTCAGAGCATCAATTTCAAGAACTCCCTTCCTTTAAAGTGTCCCATTACTCACAGGATTCCTCTCAGAGCTGTACATGAATTAGTTATTTGTAACCATGTCAATGAGTTCTTGAGCTTCTGCAGGCGTATTCTTTGGTGAATGGATCCACCTTCAGAATAGTCTAGTGACATCTTAGAAAGCTCATATAGACCATTATAGAATATATCTAAATGGTCCACTCTGAAAGCATGCCAGAAGGAAACTTTTTGGTCAACTGCTTGTATCTTTCCTAAGCTTCATAGAGGGATTCACCTTCTTTTTGTCTGAAGGTTTGAACATCCACTCTAAGCTTGCTCAGCTTTTGAGGAGGAAAGAATTTGGCTAAGAAAGTCATGACCAGCTTATCCGAAGAGTTCAGGCTATTTTTAGGTTGAGAATCCAACCATACTCTAGCTTTGTCTCTTACAGCAAAAGGGAAAAGCATAAGCCTGTAGACCTCGGGATCAACCCTATTGGTCTTAACAGTATCACAGATCTGCAAGAATTCAGTTAAGAACTGAAAATGATCTTCTAATGGAAGTCCATAAAACTTGTAATTCTGTTGCATCAGAGAAACTAATTGAGGCTTTAGCTCAAAATTGTTTGCTCCAATGGCAGGGATTGAAATGCTTCTTCCATGTAAGTTGGAATTTGGTGCAGTGAAGTCACCAAGCATCTTCCTTGCATTGTTGGCATTATTTTTATTTTTGGCTGCCATGTCTTCTTCTTTTTCGAATATTTCTGTCAAGTCCTCTCCAGAGGGTTGTGCTTTAGCTTCCCTTAGTTTCCTCCTTAGAGTCCTTTCAGATTCAGGATCCACTTCAATAAGAATGTACTTGTCCTTTGCTCCTGCTCATATGAAAAAGAAGAGAACATAAAAGAAGAGGAATCCTCTGTGTCACAGTATAGAGATCCCTTTATGTGAGTAGAAGAAAAAAAGAATAGAAGAAGGAAAGAGAAAAAATTCGAACACAGAGGAGAAGAGAGGGTTCAAATTTTTAGATGAAGAGAAGTGTTAGTAAATAAATAAAATAAATAGAAGAAGATGAGAGAGAGAGAAATTCGAAAATTGTTTTTGAAAAATAGATAGTGATTTTCAAAATTTGAGAGAAGAAGTACTATTAAAATTAAAACTTGAAACAATTAGTTAATTAAAAGAATTTTGAAAAAGAAGAAATAATTTTCAATAATTAGAGAGAGAAAAGTAGTTAGGTGGTTTTGAAAAAGATAAGAAAAAAACAAAAAGTCAATTAGTTAGTTGAAAAGGACTTGAAAATCAATTTTGAAAATATAAGAAGTTAAAAAAATGATTTTGAAATTGGTTTTGAAAAAGATATGATCGAAATTTATTTTGAAAAAGATTCGAAAAGGAAGTTAAAAAGATTTGATTTTTAAAATTAAAATTGATTACTTGACTAACAAGAAACTAAAAGATATGATTCTAGAATTTAAAGATTGAACCTTTCTTAACAAGAAAGTAACAAACTTCAAATTTTTGAATCAATCACATTAATTGTTAGTAAAGTTTTCAAAATTTTGAAATTACTTTTTAAAATTTTCAAAAAATAATAAGAAAAATGAAAAAGATTTGATTTTTGAAAAAGATTTTGAAAAGATAGGATTTTTAAAATTGAAATCTTGACTTGACTAACAAGAAACAATTTATTTTAAAATTTTTTGACTAAGTCAACCCAAAGATTTCGAAAATTATGAGTAAAACAAGAAAAAGATATTTTTTTTGAATTTTTTTGAATTTTTAATGATGAGAGAGAAAAATACAAATATGACCCAAAACATGAAAATTTTGGATCAAAACCAATGATGCATGCAAGAACACTATGAATGTCAAGATGAACACCAAGAACATTATGAAGATCAAGATGAACATCAAGACTTGTGAAATTTTCAATGCTTAGACACTATGAATGCCAAAATGCATATGAAAAACAACAAAAGACATAAAACAAGAAAATATAGAGATCAAACAAGAAGACTTATCAAGAACAACTTGAAGATCATGAAGAACACCATGCATGAATTTCTCGAAAGAAATGCATAAATTTTAAAAACATGCAATTGACACCAAACTTAAAAATTGACTCAAGACTCAAACAAGAAACACAAAATATTTTCATTTTTTTTATTTGATAAATTTTTTTTTGGATTTTTTTCGAAAACTATTTTTAGAAAAACGAAAAAGAAGAAAAATTTTGAAAAGATTTTTGAAAACTTTTTGAAAAGAAAATTACCTAATCTGAGCAACAAGATGAACCGTCAGTTGTCCAAACTCAAACAATCCCCGGCAACGGCGCCAAAAACTTTGTGCACGAAATTGTGATCTCTAACAATGGCATTCAACGTGGTATGCGCGTCTATAATCTCAGCTCTTTCTTCACAACTTCGCATCACTAACCAGCAAGTGTACTGGGTCGTCCAAGTAATAAACTTTACGTGAGTAAGGGTCGATCCCACAGAGATTGTTGGTATGAAGCAAGCTATGGTCATCTTGAAGGTCACAGTCAGGCGGATTCAAATGGTTATAATGGTTTTCGAAGAGAAAAATAAATAAAGCATAAAATAAAGATAGAGATACTTATATAATTCATTGGTGGGAATTTCAGATAAGTGCATGAAGATACTGTATCCCGTCTGAATCTTTGCTTTCCTACTGCTTCATCCAATCATTCTTACTCCTTTCCATGGCAAGCTGTATGTAGGGTGTCACCGTTGTAAATGGCTACTTCCTATCCTCTCAGTGAAAATAGTCCTCTACGGTTTCCCGCATGGCTAATCAGCTGTTGGTTCTCGATCATGTCGGAATAGGATCCATTGATCCTTTTGCGTCTGTCACTACGCCCCACACTCGCGAGTTTGAAGCTCGTCACAGTCATTCAATCCCTGAATTCTACTCGGAATACCACAGACAAGGTTTAGACTTTCCGGATTCTCAAGAATGCTGCCAATGGGTTCTAGCTTATACCACGAAGACTCTGATCTCACGGAATGGAAGGCTTGGTTGTCAGGCGAGGGCAACCATGCGTCGTGCATCAGGAATCCAAGAGATAAACACTCTAGCTCTTGCTTGTAGAACGGAGGTGGTTGTCAGGCATGCGCTCATAAGGACGGATGATGATGAGTGTCACGGATCATCACATCTATCAGGTTGAAGTAGGAATGATATCTTAGAATAAAAATAAGCTTGAATTGAATAAAAGAACAATAGTAATTGCATTAATTCTCGAGGTATAGCAGAGCTCCACACCTTAATCTATGGTGTGTAGAAACTCCACCATTGAAAATACATAAGTGATAAAGGTGTTCATTGGTTCCGGCCCAAGAGAGGGAACCGGGATAACCAAGACCAAGGTCTAAGAAATAAACATCCAAAAAATGAAAACACAATAGTAAAAAGTTCTATTTATACTAAACAAGTTACTAGGGTTTACAGAAATAAGTCTAAGTGCAAAAATCTACTTCCGGGACCCACTTTGGTGTGTGCTTGGGCTAAGCTTGAGCTTTACACGTGCAGAGGCTTCTTCTGGGGTTAAACGCCAAGTTGTAACGTGTTTTTGGCGTTTAACTCTGGTTTGTGATGTGTTTCTGGCGTTTTACTCCAGAATACAGCATGAAATTGGTGTTGAACGCCAGTTTGCGTCATCTAAATTTGAATAAAATGTGGACTATTATATATTGATGGAAAGCCCTGAATGTATACTTTCCAACGCAGTTGAGAGCGCACCATTTGGAGTTTTGTAGCTCCAGAAAATCCATTTCAAGTGCAGGGAGGTTAGAATCCAACAACATCAGCAGTCCTTTGATAGCCTCCTATCAGATTTTTGCTCAGGTCCCTCAATTTCAACCAAAAAATACCTGAAATTACAAAAAAACACACAAACTCATAGTAAAGTCTAGAAATGTGAATTTTGCATAAAACTAATAAAACATCCCTAAAAGTAGCTAGATCCTACTTAAAACTACCTAAAAACAAGGCCAAAAAGCGTATAAATTATCCGCTCATCACTTATCCATCATGATTGGTTTGTCCATAGCCTCCAGTGGTAGCTCACCATATGAGACTTGTTGATCTTGCTTTTGGGTTTCTTCATATTGTTCTTCCTCTAGGACTCCTTGAACCAAAGTTTCAATGGTATCCACCATCATGCATTCACTAATGGCTTCCTTGGGGTAACTCATTGCCTTGAAGTCATTGAAAACCATCTTCTCTTCATTTAATCTCAAGACTAGCTCTCCTTTTTGAACATCAATTATAGCCCCAGCAGTAGCTAGGAATGGCCTTCCTAGGATGATTGATGTGTTGGCTTCTTCCTCCATGTCAAGCACAACAAAATCAGTTGGGAAGATGAATTCCCCCACTTTCACCAATAAATCTTCCACCACACCATGGGAAAATTTAAACGTTTTGTCAGCCAATTAGAGTGCCATCCTTGTTGGCTTGGCTTCCTCTATTCTCATTCTTTTCATCATGGCCAAAGACATAAGGTTTATGCTCGCCCCGAGATCACATAATGTCTTCTCAATGTTCATGTCCCCAATGATACAGGGGATTTGGAAGCTCCTAGGGTCTTTTAATTTTTGGGGAAGCCTCTTTTGTATTATGGCACTACACTCCTCAATGAGCACTAAAGTCTCTTTCTCCCCCCAATTCCTCTTCCTTGTCATGAGCTCCTTTAAAAATTTGGCATAGAGTGGCATTTGTTCTAGTGCCTTAGCAAAAGGTATGTTGATCTGTAGCTTCTTGAAGATTTCTAGGAATCTAGAGAACTGGCTGTCTTTTCCATCCTTTCTCAGTCTTTCTGGGTAGGGTGCCTTCGACACATAAGGATTTAGAACTTGCCTTGGTGAGGATGGTGTGGAGGTCTCTTCCTCCTTCTTGATTTCAAGTTCCTTTGCAATTTCTTCTTCTTGGTGGCTTTGACTTGGGGTTGTTTCTTCCACCACCTTTCCACTTCTTAATATTATAGCCTTGCACTCTCCCCTTGGGTTAGCCATTGTGTCACTATGAAAGGTATGTGTGGACATAGGTATTTGCTTGGATAAGCTCCCTAATTGTGCCTCTAACTTTGAAATTGTTGCCCCTTGATTCTTTATGTTGGATCTGGCCTCTTCATGGTTAACATCTATCTTTTTGTCAGCTTGTAGCTTTCTTTCCAGAATGGTGGAGATAGTTCCGGTCAGTTGCATTGACAATTGTGCTATGGCCACCTCCAATTTTGAGAAACTACTATTGGTTTCACATGGTTGTATGGTGGGGGTTGATGTATCTTGGTGGTAGCTATTGTGTTTTTGCTGTGTGGGGTGATATGATGTGTTTTGTGAGTTGTGGTAGGGTCTGTTGTTGCTTGATTAGTAGTTGGAGTTGTGGTTGTTGTGATGATTGGAGTGATACGGTTTGCGGTCTTGTTGGCTTCCCTACCCAAAATTTGGGTGGTTCTTCCAAACTGGGTTGTATGTTTTTGAGTTTGGATCATATGGTGGTCTAAAAGGATTGTTCACATAGTTTTCCTGCTCCCATTCACATTCAGCTTTGGGTGCATCTTCTTCTTGAGGTGGTGCTTGAGCTTGGACAGCTGAGACTTGGCTTGCCTCCCCCTTCTTTGTTAAGGCTACCTATTATGCTGCTATTGCCTTATTTTGTGCTAACAAGGCATCCATAGAGTTGAATTCTAGCACCCCTCTCTTTTGAGCTCTTTCTGAAGCATAGAAGTACTCATTCTCGGCTACAGTCTCAATGACATCTATGGCTTCTTTGATGGTTTTCTGCTTGTTGAGTGAACCCCCTGAAGAGTGGTCCATAGCTTTCTTTGCTTCATACGATAGCCCTTCATAGAAGATGTGTAGTTGAACCCATTCGTTGAACATATCCGGAGGGCACTTCCTTATCAAGTCCTTGAACCTCTCCGAGGTCTCAAAAAGTGTTTCACCATCTTACTGTCTGAAGGTTTGTACCTCATTTCTCAATCTATTGACTCTTTTTGGTGGATAGAATCTTGCTAGAAACTTGTTTACAACCTCCTCCCAAGTGGTCAAGCTCTCCTTGGGGAATGCCTTCAACCACTTTGCTACCTGGTCTCTGAGTGAGAAATGAAACAAGAGTAGCTTGTAGGTGTCAAGGTATACCCCATTAGATTTCACAATGTCGCATATCCTTAAGAAGGTAGTGAGATGTTGATTTGGGTCTTCTTGGGCACCCCTCCATATGAACAATTATTCTGGACAAGTGTGATGAGTTGAGGTTTCAACTCAAAGTTGTTAGCATGGATTGTTGGCTTCAGAATACTGCTGCCATAGTTTCCTGAATTTGGGTTGATGTAGGAGCCTAAGACTCTCCTCTCTTGCCCAACATGATTGCCAGCTTCCTCTCCAACATAGTTATGCACCTCTTCCTCCATAGTAGCTCCCAGATCTTCCTCTACTACTTTTTCTCCAACTATGCCTTTGTCTCTTGCTTCCCTCTTTAATCTAAGAAAGGTCCTCTCAGGTTCACTATCGAAAAAGGATGAAGTTTCTCTCCTTCTACCTGTCATACATTCAACAAATATCCAGAAGAGGACAAGTGAAGTGAAAATTCTTGTTAGTGGTTAGCTTGGTTGATGCAATTGATTAAACAATTAATGTGGCAGTAGGAGGACTGGAAATATAAACAATGTGTAACTGAAATGACTAAAGAAAAAACAAAACAAAATAAGAAAGCAGAGAGGAGAAACTGAAAAGGAATTAACAAGGTAATTAAAATGCTTAATCTAGCTCCCCAACAAATTTAGTAATTGTCAAATTTAAACCAATCCCCGGCAACAGCGCCATAAAACTTGATGACAGGAATTCACACCCCTCAAAATTTTAATTATGAACCCGTTCTTTTGGCAAGCGCACCAAAATTATCGTCAATTAATAACCCACAGTGGAGTGGGATCGTATCCACAGAGATTGGTAGATTTGAGCAATTTTAATCAATTGGTGAATTTGTTAAGTTGAGCAATATAGAGTAGGATTGTGGAATTGTAAATAAACAGGAAAGTAAATAACTCAAAAGTAAAGAGAAGCAGTAAAGTGCATAAAAGGAAATGGCAAGAATGTAAAGTGTAGAAACATAAATGACTAAATTATAAATGGGAATGGGGATTGATAGAATTGTAAAGAAAGCTATAAAGAATGTGGGAGATAAGAATAGGGGAATTCATTGAGATTGGGAGATATTGTTCTCTTTGGATGAAATCCAGCTCATCTCATCTTCAATCATGAAACTCATTGACCTCTTGGTAATCATGATTGATTGAGCCCAAATCCCTTGGTGACTCAATCTCTCAAATCTTGATAATCAACTAATTACTTGGTCTAATTGCTCATAAAGAGAGATATGCTTGGTCTCTGTTTATACCACACATCCTTATAGATCCAGAATAATGGGTGGATTATATGTCACCATATCCAATCACCAAAACCCAGATTCCACTCAAGTGTGAGAAGGGATTTCAAGCACGGTTCCATGTTTCCTTTTCCAAGGTTCCCATGAAACCCATTTTGCATTCAACCTCTTTCCCAAGATGATTGAACACTAGCATAAAAACGAAATTCCTTCTAGCAAATCAAAGAGAAAATGAAGAGAAGAAGAAATTCACTATCATTAATCCATCAAGTACAATAGAACTCCCTCTCTCAATGAGAAGGAATTTATCTACTCATATCTTAGAGAAAAGTACAAGAGATGAAAGAGATGATGTGAAAGTAATTAAAACTACTTTAAAACTACTATCCAACCCTCAACAAAAACAACCCCTTTCTCAGTACATCCAGGAGTTATTTATACTACTCCTACTACTAGTATTAAGAAAATACAAAAAGAAAAGAAAATTACAATTGGAGGGAAAAAGAAAACTCAATAAGCGTGACCTGCAGTGGCTGACGTGTGACCGACGCTTCAGTGGCGTGCCACGCCTAGCTCCAATTAGGCGTGGCACGCCCCCATGTGTTGATATCCCTAGCGTGCCACGCCTTCGATCCCAAGTGGCACGCTGATGAGCGGATAATTTATACGCTTTTTGGCATTGTTTTTAGGTAGGTTTTAGTATGTTTTAGTTACTTTTTAGTATATTTTTATTAGTTTTTATGCAAAAATCACATTTCTAGACTTTACTATGAGTTTGTGTGTTGTTCTGTGATTTTAGGTATTTTCTGGCTGAAATTGAGGGACCTGAGCAAAAATCTGATTCAGAGGCTAAGAAAGGACTGCAGATGTTGTTGGATTCTGATCTCCCTGCCCTCGAAGTGAATTTTTTGGAGCTACAGAAGCTCAATTTGTACGCTATTAATTGCGTTGGAAAGTAGACATCTTGGGCTTTCAAGCAATGTATAATAGTCTATACTTTGCTCGAGATCTGATGGCCCAAACTGGCGTCCAAACGTCCATCAGAGACTATTTTCTAGCGTATAACGCCGGAACTGTCACCAAAGCTGGAGTTAAATGCCCAAACTAGCATCCAAGCTGGTGTTTAACTCCAAGGATGGCCTATGCACACGAAAGCTTCAAATCTCAGCCCAAGCACACACCAAGTGGGCCCCGGAAGTGGATTTCTACACTATCTACTCATTTTCTGTAAACCTAGTTAACTAGTTTAGTATAAATAGCACTTTTTACTATTGTATTGATATCTTTGGACCACTTTTTGATCCTTTGATCAGGTTTTCTCCCTCTGTTTTCGAATTCTTATGCCATTTGGGAGGCTGGTAGTGCACGAAATTGTGATCACACTTTTCACAATTCCGCACAACTAACTAGCAAGTGCACTGGGTCCTCCAAGTAATATCTTACGCGAGTAAGGGTCGATACCATAGAGATTGTCGGCTTGAAGCAAGCTATGGTTATCTTGTAAATCTTAGTCAGGAGATTAACGATAAAAATGATTTTTGTTTGCAAAAAGTAAAAGAGCATTGAATGAATGATACTTGTTATTCAGTAATGGAGAATAGGCTGAGGTTTCGGAGATGCTCTGTCTTCTGAATCTCTACTTTCCTATTGTTTTCTTCTTCCAAATGGGCAAGGCTCCTTCTAGGGCAAGCAATATGTTGGTGGATCACCATTGTCAATGGCTACCATCCGTTCTCTCGGTGAAGATAGTCCAGGTACGTTTCTGCACGGCTAATCATCTGTCGGGTCTCACTTGTGTCGGAATAGGATACATTTATCCTTTTTCACACTGTCATTGCGCCCAACATTCGTGAGTTTGAAGCTCGTCACAGCCATCCCGTCCCAGTTTCTACTCGAAATACCACAGACAAGGTTTAGACTTTCCGGATCTCAGGAATGCGGCCCATTGGTTCTAGCCTCTACCACGAAGGTTCTGATCTCACGGATTCGAGTGCTCTGTTGTCAGGAGAGGTAAATCAATTCTATGAATTAGAGACCCAAGAGATACGCACTCAAGCTTTCGCCCAATGACTACGTTGAGCTCAGATTGAATGAAAGTGGTTGTCAGGCACGCGTTCATAGGGTTAATAATGATGATGATTGTCACGGATCATCACATGCTTTATATTGAAATATGAATGAGTATCTTAGAACAGAAGCAAGTGTGATTGAATAGAAAACAGTAGTAATTGCATTAATCCAGTGAGACACAGCAGAGCTCCTCACCCCCACCTATGGGGTTTAGAGACTCATGCCATGGAAAATACAATATGAAATTTGAAAGAATGTCATAAGTCCCTTAATGAATCTCTAAAAGTAGTTTTTATACTAAACTAGTAACCTAGGTTTACAGAAAATGAGTTCCTAAGTGCAGATAGTGCAGAGATCCATTTCTGGGGTCCACTTGGTGAGTTTTTGGGTTTAGCTTTGAAGCTTTCACGTGCATAGGCCACTCTTGGAGTTAAATGCCAGCTTTGGTGCCAGTTTGGGCGTTTAACTCCAATTTTGGTGCCAGTTCTGGCGTTTTATGCCAGAAAAGGGTTTCTGGCTGGCATGTAACGCCTGTTTGGGCCATCAAATCCCGGGCAAAGTATGGACTATTATATATTGCTGGAAAGCCCAAGATGTCTACTTTTCAGTGCAATTGAGAGCACGCGATTGGGCTTCTGTAGCTCCAGAAAATCCACTTCGCGTGCAGGAGGGTCAGAATCCAACAGCATCTGCACTCCTTTCTCAGCCTCTGAATCAGATTTTTGCTCAGGTCCCTCAATTTTAACTAGAAAATACTTGAAATTACAGAAAAAACACAAACCCATAGTGAAGTCCAGAAATGTGATTTTTGAACAAAAACTAATAAAAATATAACAAAAAGTGAATAAAACATGCTAAAAACTATATGAAAACACTACCAAAAACCGTATAAAATATCCGCTCATCACAATACCAAACTTAAACTGTTGCTTGTTCCCAAGCAACTAGAGAAATAAAATAGGATGAAAAAAAGATCGTTGTGCAATAAAATCTCAGAGTCCTCAATGAAGGTCAAATTCAAATTAGATGAGCGGGGCTTATAGCTTTTTGCTTCTAAATAGTTTTGGCATCTCATTTTATTTTCCTGTAACTCATAATGATTGGCTTCTTTCAGAACTTAGTATGCAGATAGTGTTATTGATTCTCCTAGTTTAGTATGTTGATTCTTGAACACAGCTACTTTATGAGTCTTGGCCGTGACCCTAAGCATCTTGTTTTCTAGTATTACCACCAGATACATAAATGCCACAGATACCTAACTGGGTGAACCTTTTCAGATTGTGACTTAGCTTTGCTAGAGTCCCCAGTTAGAGATGTCCAGAGTTCTTAAGCACACTCTTTTTGCTTTGGATCACGACTTTAACCACTCAGTCTCAAGCTTCTCACTTGGACCTTCATGACACAAGAACATGATTAGGGACAGCTTGATTCAGCCTCTTAGGCCAGGATTTTATTCCTTCGGGCCCTCCTATCCATTAATGCTCAAAGCCTTGGATCCTTTTTACCCTTGCCTTTTGGTTTAAAGGGTTATTGGATTTTTCTGCTTGCTTCTCTTTTTTTTTTTCACAAGCTGTGTTTTTCACTACTTTTTTCTTGCTTCAAGAATCAGTTTTATGATTTTTCAGATTATCAATAACATTTCTTTGTTTACCTCCTTCTTTCAAGAGCCAAATATTACTTAAATTTCAGTATAAAAAAATTATGCAGTGTTTATGCATTCATTCAGAGAGCTAAAGCAATGCCACCACATATAAATAATTTGAATTTTTCTTATTATACACTCGAGATATTTGCACCCTTGCTCTTCTAATAAAATCTACTATTTTATTCATGTTTGATGATGATAAGAAAATTAAATTCTACCCAAATTGATAAAAAAATTAATACTAATGCTCATGCAATTCTAATACTAATGATCATGCAATCCTAATACTAATGCTCATGCAATTCTTAATATAGGTCCCTAATAACAGAAGTTATCACAGAGTTAGGATTCAACAACCTTGATTTTGGGAGATAGGTGCTCCTTCACCCTGTGGGATGCCTGGCGCTTCAAGGGATAGCCTCTGGCGCTTCAGCTCCTGTAGCTCACGCCCTTGCTGCTCTTGTTCCTTGAGCAATTTGTAAAGCATGCTGTTCTGATTCTGCTGCTCTTCTTTGAGTTGATCCATAGCTTCTTGCATCTTGGTGACAGTTGCTTCTAAGCAGGCCCAATAGTCTAATTGAGGAATTTCTGGAAGGAGTTCATGCGCACTCCTCTTGCTGAGGTTGTCTTGAACTTGAGGTCCGTCCATTACCTTTTTGGTGATTGGGTGTTCAATTGAGATATACTCATCCACACCTATCTTCACCCCAGCATCTTTACATTCCAGACTGATCAAGCTTGGGTAAGCCAACTTGGCTTCAGTGGATTCCTT
Source organism: Arachis hypogaea (assembly GCF_003086295.3). Lineage (NCBI taxonomy): Eukaryota > Viridiplantae > Streptophyta > Magnoliopsida > Fabales > Fabaceae > Arachis > Arachis hypogaea. The sequence goes on along the minus strand of NC_092041.1, from coordinate 65,195,539 downwards.
GTGTACAAATGTGTAAATTTCACAAGGAATTAGCTGATGAACTTCCACCTCTTTTCCCAGTATAATACAGTGAATCATCACTGCCCTCTTGACAGTGACTTCAGAGCAGTTACTGGTGGGAAAAATAGAACGCCCAATGAAATCCAGCCAGCCCCTAGCAACTGGTTTGAGATCTCCTCTCTTTAGTTGGTTTGGGACACCTTTTGTGTTGGTTATTGATGAGCGGATAATTTGTATGCTTTTTGGCATTGTTTTTAGTATGTTTTTGGTATGATATAGTTAGTTTTTAGTATATTTTTATTAGTTTTTAGTTAAAATTCACTTTTCTGGACTTTACTATGAGTTTGTGTGTTTTTCTGTGATTTCAGGTATTTTCTGGCTGAAATTGAGGGACCTGAGCAAAAATCTGATTCAGAGACTGAAAAGGACTGCAGATGCTGTTGGATTCTGACCTCCCTGCACTCAAAGTGGATTTTCTGGAGCTACAGAAACCCAATTGGCGCGCTCTCAGTGGCGTTGGAAATTAGACATCCTGGGCTTTCCAGCAATATATGATAGTCCATACTTTGCCCAAGATATGATGGCCCAAACCGGCGTTCAAAGTCACCCTCAGGAATCCCAGCGTTAAACGCTGGAACTGGCACCCAAATGGGAGTTAAACGCCCAAACTGGCACTAAAGCTGGCGTTTAACTCCAAGAAGAGTCTCTGCACGAAAATGCTTCATTGCTCAGCCCAAGCACACACCAAGTGGGCCCGGAAGTGGATTTTTATGTCATTTACTCATTTCTGTACACCTTAGGCTACTAGTTTTCTATAAGTAGGACCTTTGACTATTGTATTAGGGAGTCTTTCGATCTTGGAATCTTTAGAGTCTTTCGATCTTTGGATCTTTTGATCATGTTTTTATGATTGAACCCTCTTTGGGAGGCTGGCCATTCGGCCATGCCTAGACCTTATGCTTATGTATTTTCAACGGTGGAGTTTCTACACACCATAGATTAAGGTGTGGAGCTCTGCTGTACCTCGAGTATTAATGCAATTACTATTGTTCTTCCATTCAATTCCGCTTGTTCTTGTTCCAAGATATCACTTGTTCTTCAACTTGATGGATGTGATGATCCGTGACACTCATCATCATTCTCACCCATGAACAAGGTGACTGACAACCACTTCTGTTCTACAAGCAACCAAGGCTCTAGTGAATATCTCTTGGATTCTTTAATCGGAGTCTTCGTGGTATAGGCAAGAACTGATGGCGGCATTCAAGAGAATCCGGAAGGTCTAACCTTGTCTGTAGTATTCTGAGTAGGATTCAATGATTGAATGACTGTGACGTGCTTCAAACTCTTGAAGGCGGGGCGTTAGTGACAGACGCAAAAGAATCACTGGATTCTATTCCGGCCTGATTGAGAACCGACAGATGAATTCCGCTATGCTGTGACAGAGCATATGCAATCGCTTTCACTGAGAGGATGGGAGGTAGCCACTGACAACGGTGAAACCCTTGCTTAAGCTTTCCATGGAAAGGAGTAAGAAGGATTGGATGAAGACAGTAGGAAAGCAGAGAGACGGAAGGGAAGGCATCTTCATGCGCTTATCTGAAGTTCCTACCAATGAATTACATAAGTATCTCTATCTTTATCTTGTTGTTTATTTTCGTTCATCACTATTACCATTTGAGTTTGCCTGACTAAGATTTACAAGATGACCATAGCTTGCTTCAATGCTAACAATCTCCGTGGGATCGACCCTTACTCGCGTAAGGTTTATTACTTGGATGACCCAGTGCACTTGCTGGTTAGTTGTGCGAAGTTGTGTAATGCCATGGTATTGAACACCAGGTTTTTGGGGTTCATGACCGGGGATTATGAGAGTTGTGAAAAAGTATTGTTCACAATTTCGCGCACCAAGTTTTTGGCGCCGTTGCCGGGGATTGTTCTAGTTTTGAGCAAGCTTTTGGTAACATCAGTACCAAGATCCGGCAACAACACCAAGTTTTTGGCGCCGTTGCCGGGGATTGTTCAAGTTTTGAGCAAGCTTTTGGTAACATCAGTGCCAAGATCCGGCAACAACACCAAGTTTTTGGTAACATCAGTGCCAAGATCCGGCAACAACACCAAGTTTTTGGCGCCGTTGCCGGGGATTGTTCAAGTTTTGAGCAAGCTTTTGGTAACATCAGTGCCAAGATCCGGCAACAACACCAAGTTTTTGGCGTTATTGCCAGGGATTGTTCAAGTTTGGACAACTGACGGTTCATCTTGTTGCTTAGATTAGGTATTTATTTTTTTCGAAATTCTTGAAGATGAATTCTAGAGTTTCATGATGATTTGTTGAAGTCTGGCTGGCTGAGAAGCCATGTCTAATCTCATTGGACCGAGGTTTCAACTTATCATCACAAGAACTTTTTGATTTCTATCAATCTTGCTTTTGGAGCAGTGATCTGCTAAGGCTTGGCTGGCCTTTGGCCATGTCTAGTGTTTTGGACCGAAGCTTTCTTTGAAAGCTTGGCTGGCTGTGAAGCCATGTCTAATTCCTGGACCGGAGTCTTAGACTAGCATTGCACTGATTCCTGGAATTCTCATTAAGAATTTTGATATCTTTTTCCATTTAATTTTCGAAAAACACAAAAAAATTAAAAAAATCATAAAATCCAAAAATATTTCTTGTTTGAGTCTAGTGTCTCATCTTAAGTTTGGTGTCAATTGCATGCATTCATTCATGTGTCTTAAGGATCTTCAAGATGTTATTGATGATTTCTTGCTCTAATCTTTGAATTCTATTGACTTGAGTGTTTTGTGTGTCTCATATGCATTTTCATTTTGTTAGTGTCAGTAGTATACACACTGCTAAGTTTGGTGTCTTGCATGCATTGTTATTTGATTCTTGTTGCATTTTGATTTTTCCTTATTATTAAAAATCCAAAAATATTTTTAATTTGTGTCTTCTCAAGTCAATAATACAGAGAAATTGCACAGAAAAAGCTGGGCGTTCAAAACGCCCAGTGAAGAAGGACAGACTGGCGTTTAAACGCCAGCCAGGGTACCTGGTTGGGCGTTTAACGCCCAAAAGGGTAGCATTTTGGGCGTTAAACGCCAGAATGTGCACCATTCTGGGCGTTTAACGCCAGGATGGCTAGAAGGGAAGATTTTGTTTTCAAATCAAAATTTTTTTTAGTTTTCAAAATCTTTTCAAAATCAAATCTTTTTCAAATCAATTTTCCAATCAAATCTTTTTCAAAATCAATTTCTTTCCATTTTTAAAGATACTTACTATCAATTAATGATTTGATTCAACATTTCAAGTATGTTGCCTTTTCTGTTGAGAAAGGTTTAATGTTTGAATCATATCTTTTCTTGTTAGTCAAGTTTTTAATTTTCAAATCAAATCTTTTTAAAATGTTTTTCAAATCATATCTTCTCAATCACATTTTTTTTAATCAATCATATCTTCTTAACCACATCTTTTTCAAAATAGTTTTCAATCAAATCTTTTTGATTTCTAATTTCAAAATCTTTTTCAAAAATCACTTGATTTCTTTTCCATTTTCATTTTCAGAAAATTAAGTAATGTTTTTCAAAAATGTTTTCAAAATTTTTCACTTAATTTTCGAAAATTACTTCCCTCCTTCTCACATCCTTCTATTTATGGACTAACACTATCCCTTAATGCAAAATTCGAACTCCATCTTCTCTAAGTTCGAATTTTCTACTTCTGTCTTCTACTCTTCTTTTCCTCTGACACCTAAAGGAATCTCTATACTGTGACATAGAGGATTCCACATTTTCTTGTTCTCTTCTCTTTCTTATGAGCAGGAGCAAAGACAAAGGCATTCTTGTTGAGGCTGATCCTGAACCTGAAAGGACCTTGAAGAGAAAGCTCAGAGAAGCCAAAGCACAACTCTCTTTAGAGCACCTGACCGAATTCTTCAAAGAAGAAGAACACATGGCAGCCGAAAACAACAACAATGCCAACAATGCAAGGAAGGTGCTGGGTGACTTTACTGCACCTACTCCCGACTTCTATGGGAGAAGCATCTCTATCCCTGCCATTGGAGCAAACAACTTTGAGCTTAAGCCTCAATTAGTTTCTCTAATGCAACAGAATTGCAAGTTCCATGGACTTCCATTGGAAGATCCTCATCAGTTTTTAGCTGAATTCTTGCAAATCTGTGACACTGTCAAGACTAATGGGGTTGACCCTGAGGTCTACAGACTTATGCTATTCCCTTTTGCTGTAAGAGACAGAGCTAGGACATGGTTGGACTCTCAACCTAAAGAAAGCCTGGACTCTTGGGAAAAGCTAGTCAATGCCTTCTTGGCAAAGTTCTTTCCACCTCAAAAATTGAGTAAGCTTAGAGTGGAAGTCCAAACCTTCAGATAGAAAGAAGGAGAATCCCTCTATGAAGCTTGGGAAAGATACAAACAATTGATCAGAAAGTGTCCCACTGATATGCTTTCTGAATGGAGCATCATAGGTATTTTCTATGATGGTCTCTCTGAACTGTCCAAGATGTCTTTGGATAGCTCTTCTGGAGGATCTCTTCATCTGAAGAAGACGCCTACTGAGGCTCAAGAACTGATTGAAATGGTTGCAAATAACCAATTCATGTACACTTCTGAAAGAAATCCTGTGAACAATGGGACTAGTCAGAAGAAAGGAGTTCTTGAGATTAACACTCTGAATGCCATATTGGCTCAGAACAAAATATTGACTCAACAAGTCAATATGATTTCTCAAAGTCTGTCTGGAATGCAAAATGCACCAAGCAGTACTAAGGAAGCTTCATCTGAGGAAGAAGCTTATGATCCTGAGAACCCTTCAATAGAAGAGGTGAATTACATGGGAGAACCCTATGGAAACACCTATAATCCTTCATGGAGGAATCATCCAAATCTTTCATGGAAAGATCAACAGAGACCTCAACAAGGTTTCAACAATAATAATGGTGGAAGAAACAGGTTTAGCAATGGCAAGCCTTTTCCATCATCTTCTCAGCAACAGACAGAGAGCTCTAAGCAGAATACCTCTGACTTAGCAACAATGGTCTCTGATCTAATCAAAACCACTCAAAGTTTCATGACTGAAACAAGGTCCTCCATTAGAAACTTGGAAGGACAAGTGGGTCAGCTGAGCAAGAAAATTACTGAACTCCCTCCTAGTACTCTCCCAAGCAATACAGAAGAAAATCCAAAAGGAGAGTGCAAGGCCATCAACATGGCCGAATTCTGGGAGGAAGAAGAGGCAGTGAACGCCACTGAGGAAGACCTCACTGGACGTCCACTGACCTCCAATGAGTTCCCCAATGAGGAACCATGGGAATCTGAGGCTCAAAATGAGACCATAGAGATTCCATTGGACTTACTTCTTCCATTCATGAGCTCTGATGAGTATTTTTCCTCTGAAGAGGATGAGTATGTCACTGAAGAGCAAGTTGCTAAATACCTTGGAGCAATCATGAAGTTGAATGACAAGTTATTTGGAAATGAGACTTGGGAGGATGAACCCCCTTTGCTCACCAAGGAACTGGATGACTTGTCTAGGCAGAAACTGCCTCAAAAGAGACAAGATCCTGGGAAGTTTTCTATACCTTGTACCATAGGCACCATGACCTTCAAGAAGGCCTTGTGTGACTTAGGGTCAAGTGTAAACCTCATGCCCCTCTCTGTAATGGAGAAGTTAGGGATCTTTGAGGTGCAAGCTACAAAAATCTCACTAGAGATGGCAGACAACTCAAGAAAACAAGCCCATGGACTTGTAGAGGATGTTCTGGTTAAAGTTGAAGACCATTACATCCCTACTGATTTCATAGTCCTAGAGACTGGGAAGTGCATGGATGAGTCTATCATCCTTGGCAGGCCCTTCCTAGCCACTGCAAAGGCTGTGATTGATGTTGATAGAGGAGAGTTAATCATTCAAGTGAATGAAGAATCCTTGGTGTTTAAGACCCAAGGATATCCCTCTGTCATCATGGAGAGGAAGCATGAAGAGCTTCTCTCAAAACAGAGCCAAACAGTGCCCCCACAGTCAAACTCTAAGTTTGGTGTTGGGAGGCCACAACCAAACTCTAAGTTTGGTGTTGAACCCCCACATTCAAACTCTAAGTTTGGTGTTGGGAGGTTCCAACATGGCTCTGATCATTTCTGAGGCTCCATGAGAGTCCTCTGTCAAGCTAATAACATTAAAGAAGCGCTTGTTGGGAGGCAACCCAATGTTTTATAATTAACTATTTTCTTTTGTTATTTTATGTCTTTTGTAGGTTGATGATCATAAGAAGTCACAAAATCCATGAAAAAAGCAAAAACAGAATGAAAAACAGGAAGAAAAACAGCACACCCTGGAGGAAGAACTCACTGGCGTTTAAACGCCAGTGAGGCTAGCAGTTGGGCGTTTAACGCCCAGTCTGGCACCATTCTGGGCGTTTAACGCCAGAAAGGGGCACCAGACTGGCGTTAAACGCCAGAAATGGGCACCAGCCCGGCGTTTAACGCCAGAATTGGCTCAAAACGTGATTTTGAATGTCATTTGGTACAGGGATGACTTTTCCTTGACACCTAAGGATCTGTGGACCCCACAGGATCCCCACCTACCCTACCTTTCTCTCTCTTCTTCACCAATCACCTCAACACCTCTTCCCCAAAAACCCCTCACCTATCAAATCCCATCTTTCTCTTCACCACTCACATCCATCCTTCATAAAACCCCACCTACCTCACCATTCAAATTCAAACCACTTTCCCACCCAAACCCACCCTCAAATGGCCGAACATCCCTCTCCCCCTCTCCTATATAAACCCTCCTTCATTCCTTCATTTTTACACACCTTAAACACCTTCTCTCTCCCCTTTGGCCGAATACAAAGCCATTCCCTTTCTCCTCATTTCTTCTTCTTCTACTCTCTTCTTTCTTCTTTTGCTCGAGGACGAGCAAACATTTTAAGTTTGGTGTGGTAAAAGCATTGCTTTTTGTTTTTCCATAACCATTTATGGCATCCAAGGCCGGAGAAACCTCTAGAAAGAGGAAAGGGAAGGCAAAAGCTTCCACCTCCGAGTCATGGGAGATGGAAAGATTCATCTCAAGGGTGCATCAAGACCATTTCTATGAAGTTGTGGCCTTGAAGAAGGTGATCCCCGAGGTCCCTTTTTCACTCAAAAAGGGTGAATATCCGGAGATCCGACATGAGATCCGAAGAAGAGGTTGGGAAGTTCTTACCAACCCCATTCAACAAGTCGGAATCTTGATGGTTCAAGAGTTCTATGCCAATGCATGGATCACCAAGAACCATGACCAAAGTGTGAACCCGAATCCAAAGAATTATCTTACTATGGTTCGGGAGAAATACTTGGATTTTAGTCCGGATAGTGTGAGGGTGGCGTTCAACTTGCCTATGATGCAAGGAGATGAACATCCTTACACTAGAAGGGTCAATTTTGATCAAAGGTTGGACCAAGTCCTCACAGTCATATGTGAAGAGGGCGCCCAATGGAAGAGAGATTCAAGAGGAAAGCCGGTTCAATTAAGAAGGCATGACCTCAAGCCCGTGGCTAGAGGATGGTTAGAGTTCATACAACGCTCAATCATTCCCACTAGCAACCGGTCCGAAGTTACCATAGACCGGGCTATCATGATCCATAGCATCATGATTGGAGAAGAAATAGAGGTTCATGAGGTTATAGCCCAAGAACTCTATAAGGTGGCGGACAAGTCCTCTACCTTGGCAAGGTTAGCCTTTCCTCATCTCATTTGTCACCTCTGTTATTCAGTTGGAGTTGACATAGATGGAGACACCCCCATTGATGAGGACAAACCCATCACTAAGAAAAGGATGGAGCACACAAGAGATCCCACTCATCATGAGATCCCTGAGATTCCTCAAGGGATGCACTTTCCTCCACAAAACTATTGGGAGCAATTAAACACCTCCCTAGGAGAGTTGAGTTCCAACATGGGACAACTAAGGGTGGAGCATCAAGAACACTCCATCATCCTTCATGAGATTAGAGAAGATCAAAGAATCATGAGGGAGGAGCAACAAAGACAAGGAAGAGACATTGAGGAGCTCAAGCACTCCATAGGATCTTCAAGAGGAAGAAAGAGCCGCCATCACTAAGGTGGACCCGTTCCTTGATTTCCTTGTTCTTCTGTTTTTCGAATTTTATGTGCTTATGTTTATCTATGTTTGTGTCTTGTGATCATTAGTGTCTTAGTGTCTATGCCTTAAAGTTATGAATGTCCTATGAATCCATCACCTTTCTTAAATAAAAAATGTGCTTAATTGAAAAGGAAAGAATTGCATGAATTTTGAATTTTATAACAGTTTAATTAATTTGATGTGGTGGCAATATTTTTGTTCTCTGAATGTATGCTTAAACAGTGCATATGTATCTTGAATTTGTGGTTCATGAATGTTGGCTCTTGAAAGAATGATGAAAAAGGAGACATGTTACTGAGGATCTGAAAAATCATAAAAATGATTCTTGAAGCAAGAAAAAGCATTTCTATTCAAAAAAAAAAAGAGAAAAAGAAAAAGAAAACGAAAAAAAAAATATATAGAAAAATAAGAGTTGTGATCCAAGGCAAATAAGAGTGTGCTTAAGAACCCTGGACACCTCTAATTGGGGACTTTAGCAAAGCTGAGTCACAATCTGAAAAGGTTCACCCAATTATGTGTCTGTGGCATGTATGTATCCGGTGGTAATACTGGAAGACAGAGTGCTTTGGGCCATAGCCAAGACTCAATAAGTAGCTTTGTTCAAGAATCATCATACTTTACTAGGAGAATCATTAACACTATCTGGATTCTAAGTTCCTAAAGAAGCCAACCATTCTGAATTTCAAAGGATAGAGTGAGATGCCAAAACTGTTCAGAGGCAAAAAGCTGAAAGCCCCGCTCATCTAATTAATACTGATCTTCATAGATGTTTTTGGAATTCATTGCATATTCTCTTCTTTTTATCTTATTTGATTTTCAGTTGCTTGAGGACAAGCAACAATTTAAGTTTGGTGTTGTGATGAGTGGATAATTTGTATGCTTTTTGGCATTGTTTTTAGTATGTTTTTGGTATGATATAGTTAGTTTTTAGTATATTTTTATTAGTTTTTAGTTAAAATTAACTTTTCTGGACTTTACTATGAGTTTGTGTATTTTTCTGTGATTTCAGGTATTTTCTGGCTGAAATTGAGGGACCTGAGCAAAAATCTGATTCAGAGACTGAAAAGGACTGCAGATGCTGTTGGATTCTGACCTCCCTGCACTCAAAGTGGATTTTCTGGAGCTACAGAAACTCAATTGGCGCGCTCTCAGCGGCGTTGGAAAGTAGACATCCTGGGCTTTCCAGCAATATATGATAGTCCATACTTTGCCCAAGATTTGATGGCCCAAACCGGCGTTCAAAGTCACCCTTAGGAATCCCAGCGTTAAACGCTGGAACTAGCACCCAAATGGGAGTTAAACGCCCAAACTGGCACTAAAGCTGGCGTTTAACTCCAAGAAGAGTCTCTGCACGAAAATGCTTCATTGCTCAGCCCAAGCACACACCAAGTGGGCCCGGAAGTGGATTTTTATGTCATTTACTCATTTCTGTACACCTTAGGCTACTAGTTTTCTATAAGTAGGACCTTTGACTATTGTATTAGGGAGTCTTTCGATCTTGGAATCTTTAGAGTCTTTCGATCTTTGGATCTTTTGATCATGTTTTTATGATTGAACCCTCTTTGGGAGGCTGGCCATTCGGCCATGCCTAGACCTTATGCTTATGTATTTTCAACGGTGGAGTTTCTACACACCATAGATTAAGGTGTGGAGCTCTGCTGTACCTCGAGTATTAATGCAATTACTATTGTTCTTCCATTCAATTCCGCTTGTTCTTGTTCTAAGATATCACTTGTTCTTCAACTTGATGAATGTGATGATCCGTGACACTCATCATCATTCTCACCCATGAACAAGGTGACTGACAACCACTTCTGTTCTACAAGCAACCAAGGCTCTAGTGAATATCTCTTGGATTCTTTAATCGGAGTCTTCGTGGTATAGGCAAGAACTGATGGCGGCATTCAAGAGAATCCGGAAGGTCTAACCTTGTCTGTGGTATTCTGAGTAGGATTCAATGATTGAATGACTGTGACGTGCTTCAAACTCCTGAAGGCGGGGCGTTAGTGACAGACGCAAAAGAATCACTGGATTCTATTCCGGCCTGATTGAGAACCGACAGATGAATTCCGCTATGCTGTGACAGAGCATATGCAATCGCTTTCACTGAGAGGATGGGAGGTAGCCACTGACAACGGTTAAACCCTTGCTTAAGCTTGCCATGGAAAGGAGTAAGAAGGATTGGATGAAGACAGTAGGAAAGCAGAGAGACGGAAGGGAAGGCATCTTCATGTGCTTATCTGAAGTTCCTACCAATGAATTACATAAGTATCTCTATCTTTATCTTGTTGTTTATTTTCTTTCATCACCATTACCATTTGAGTTTTACCTGACTAAGATTTACAAGATGACCATAGCTTGCTTCAATGCTAATAATCTCCGTGGGATCGACCCTTACTCGCGTAAGGTTTATTACTTGGATGACCCAGTGCACTTGCTGGTTAGTTGTGCGAAGTTGTGTAATGCCATGGTATTGAACACCAGGTTTTTGGGGTTCATGACCGGGGATTATGAGAGTTGTGAAAAAGTATTGTTCACAATTTCGCGCACCAGTTATCCACTTGGTTCCAAGGAGGCATATATCCTCTAGAACTTGATCCAACTTTTTATCTTTAGCTATTCTCCTATTAAAGGAATATGGATCATCTTGTAGTTGAGGAAGTTTAAGGACTTCTCTCACTTTATCAAGGTGGAAGTAAATAATCTTCCCTCTGACCATAGTCCGAAAGGTGTGGAAGGCAGTTCCCTCTAATCTTTGCTTATCTGTCAGCCACAGATTTGCATAGAATTTGTGGACCATGTTTCTTCCCACAAGTGCCTTAGGATTAGCTAGGACTTCCCAGCCTCTATTTCGAATATGTTCTTGGATCTCTAGATATTCGTCTTCTTTCAGATTGAATTTAACTTCCGGGGTCACTGATCTTCTTCCCACAATTTTGAAGTAATGGTCTGCATGTTCTTTGGTGCAGAACCTTTCATGTATCCATTGTGGTTTTGGATTGTTTACTTTCTTGCCTTTTGGAGTAGTTTGTTTTCCTTTAGGGGCCATAATCTTGGTCAGTGATCACGGAAAAACACACTAAACTTAGAGCTTTACTTGTCCTCAAGCAAAAGAAAAGAAAGAAAAGGAATAGAGGGAGAGAAGGATTCGAAAGATGGCTCAAGGGGGGAGGCCAAACATGCTTTTAAAAGGAAGGAGGGGACTGGGTTCAAAATTTTTTTTTTTAAAAAGTAAAAAGATATGATTGATAAAAGATAAACATACTATGAAAAAGGTAGATTTTAAAAATTTGAAAGATATGAAAAAGATATGAGGAATTGAAATCTGAATTTCTGTTGATGCATCTAAAAATTAAAAGATAATATGGATGATTTAAAAAGATTTGGAAAGAGATTGGTAAGATAAATGAGATTTAAAAACTTTTTTGAAAAAGAATTGAAAAGGAATGAACAAGAATTTATAAGATTAATAATTTTTGAAATGGGGATTGAAACATAAAGTTTTGTAATATTTTATGCAGAAAATTAAGAATTAAAACAAGAAAATTTGAAAAATATTGAATTGGGAATGAAATTCCCCTCCGCTGCTGTTCTGGCGTTAAACGCCCAGAATTGTATCTATTCTGGCGTTTAACGCCCATCTGCTGGCCAATCTGGGGTTTTAATGCCCAGCCAGGTACCTTGGCTGGTATTAAACGCCAGAAATCCTTTGTCACTCGGCATTTTTCTGAACGCCCAGGACGCTGCCCATTCTGGCGATAAACGCCCAGAATGCTGCCCATTCTGGCGATAAACGCCCAGAATGCTGCCCATTTTGGCGTTTAACACTCAGAATGCTACCTTTACTGGCGTTAAATACCCAGAATGGTGCCCATTCTGGTGTTTAACGCCCAAAATGCCTCTTTACTGGCGTTTTTACGCCAGTGAGCTCTTTTTCTCTGTGATTCCTCTGCTTTATGTTCTGAACCTTCATTTTTTTGAATTATTTACTGAAATGTATTGACAAACATGAATAACAAAATAAGATGACTCATATAATTGTTATAAACATTGGTACACAAAATCGTGATACACAACTTCGTGCAACTGACCCGCAAGTGCATCGGGTCGTCCAAGTAATACCTTACGTGAGTAAGGGTCGATCCCACGGAGATTGTCGGCTTGAAGCAAGCTATGGTCATCTTGTAAATCTCAGTCAAGCGTATTCAAATGGTTATGGGGTTTTGATAATTAAAAGAACGAAATAGAACATGAAATAGGATAGAAATACTTATGCAATTCATTGGTGGGAATTTTAGATAAGCGTATGAAGATACTTTGTTCCCTCTGAGCCTCTGCTTTCCTATTGCCTTCATCCAATCATTCATACTCCTTTCCATGGCAAGCTGTATGTAGGTGGATCACCGTTGTCAATGGCTACCATCCATCCTCTCAGTGAAAATGGTCCTCTACGGTTTCCCGCATGGCTAATCAGCTGTCGGTTCTCGATCGTGTCGGAATAGGATCCATTGATCCTTTTGCACACTGTTTCTGCACCCCACAGTCGCGAGTTTAAAGCTCGTCACAATCATCCCATCCAAGATCCTACTCGGAATACCACAGACAAGGTTTAGACTTTCTGGATCTCAAGAATGCCGCCCATTTGATTCTAGCTTATACCACGAAGACTCTGATTGCACGGAATGGAATCTCTGTTGTCAGGAGAGGCAACCATGCATCATGAACCAGGAGGCCAAGAGATACACACTCAAGCTCTCGCAGATAGAATAGAAGTGGTTGTCAGGCATGCGTTCATAAGGGAGGATGATGATGAGTGTCACGGATCATCACATCCATCAAGTTGAAGTACGAGTGAATATCTTAGAACAAGAATAAGCTTGAATTGAATAGAAAATAGTAGTAATTACATTAATTCATGAGGAACAGCAGAGCTCCACACCTTAATCTATAGTGTGTAGAAACTCCACCGTTGAAAATACATAAGAACAAGGTCTAGGCATGGCCGAATGGCCATGCCTCTCAAATAACATGAAACAATTGAAAAAGGGTTCAAAGACCTGATCCCAAGATCAAAGATGATCAAAAAGATCACATATGATCAAAAAGATGAAAATACAATAGTAAAATGTCCTATTTATAGAGAACTAGTAACCTAGGGTTTACAGAAATAAGTAAATGATACAGAAATCCACTTTCGGGGCCCACTTGGTGTGTGCTTGGGCTGAGAATTGAAGCTTTCATGTGCATAGGCTTCTCTTGGAGTTAAACGCCAGCTCTGGTGCCAGTTTGGGCGTTTAACTCCAGCTTTTATGCCAGTTTGGGCGTTTTACGCCAGAATTTTTAGGTTGACTTGGAATGCCCGTTTGGGCCATCAAATCTCGGGAAAAATATGGATTATTATACATTGCTGGAAAGCCCAAGATGTCTACTTTCCAACACAATTGAGAGCGCGCCAATTGGGCTTCTGTAGCTCTAGAAAAGCTATTTCGAGTGCAGGGAGGTCAGAATCCAACAGCATCTTCAGTCCTTTTTCAGCCTCTGAATCAGATTTTTGCTCAGGTCCCTCAATTTCAGCCAGAAAATACCTGAAATCACAGAAAAATACACAAACTCATAGTAAAGTCCAGAAATGTGATTTTTGCATAAAGACTAATAATTATATACTAAAAAATAACTAAATCATACTAAAAACTACCAAAAAATAATGCCAAAAAGCGTATAAATTATCCGCTCATCACAACCCCAAATTTAAATTGTTGCTTGTCCCCAAGCAACTGAAAACAAAATAGAATAAAAAAGAAGATAATATATAATGAATCTCACAATATCAATGAAACTTAGTCCCAATTAGATGAGCGGGGCTAGTAGCTTTTTGCTTCTAAACAGTTTTGGCATCTCACTTTATCCTTTGAAATTTAGAATGATTGGCATCTATAGGAACTCAGAATTTAGATAGTGTTATTGATTCTCCTAGTTCAGTATGTTGATTCTTGAACACAGCTACTTTATGAGTCTTGGCTGTGAGCCTAAGCACTTTGTTTTCCAGTATTACCACCAGATACATAAATGCCACAGACACATAACTGGGTGAACCTTTTTAGATTGTGACTCAACTTTGCTTAAGTCCCCAGTTAGAGGTGTCCAGAGTTCTTAAGCACACTCTTTTGCTTTGGATCTAGACTTTAACCACTCAGTTTCAAGCTTTTCACTTGGACCTTCATGACACAAGCACATGGTTAGAGACAGCTTGGTTTAGCTGCTTAGGCCAGGATTTTATTCCTTTGGGCCCTCCTATCAGCCATTAATTCTCAAAGCCTTGGATCCTTTTTACCCCCTGCCTTTTTGTTTAAAGGGCTATTGGCTTTTTCTGCTTGCTTTTTCTTTTTCTTTCTTTTTCTTTTTTGCCTTTTTTTTCAAGCTTTGTTATTCACTGCTTTTTCTTGCTTCAAGAATCAATTTCATGATTTTTCAGATTATCAATAACATTACTCTTTTTTCATCATTCTTTCAAGAGCCAACAATTTAACATTCATAAACTTCACTATCAAAATTATGCACTGTTCAAGCTATAAATAGTAGAAGGTCCTATTTATAATGACTAGTAACCTAGGGTTTACAGAGATAAGTAAATGATGCAGAAATCTACTTTCGGGTCCCACTTGGTGTGTTCTTGGGCTGAGCATTGAAGCTTTCACGTGCATAGGCTTTTCTTGGAGTTAAACGCCAGCTCTGATGCTAGTTTGGGCGTTTAACTCCAGCTTTTATGCTAGTTCTGGTGTTTAACGCCAGAAAATGATAGAAAGTTGGCGTTAAAACGCCAGTTTGCATTATCAAAACTCAGGCAAAGTATGAACTATTATATATTTCTGGAAATCCCAAGATGTCTAATTTCCAACGCAATTGAGAGCATGCCAATCGAGCTTTTGTAGCTCCAGAAAATCAATTTCGAGTACAGGGAGGTCAGAATCCAACAGCATTTGCAGTCCTTTTTCAGCCTCTGAATCAGAATTTTGCTCAGGTCCCTAAATTTCAGCTAGAAAATACTTGAAATCACAGAAAAACACACAAAATCATACTAAAGTCCAGAAATGTGATTTTTGCATAAAAACTATTAATTATATACTAAAAACTAACTAAATCATACTAAAAACTACCTAAAAATAATGCCAAAAAGCGTATAAATTATCCGCTCATCACAACACCAAACTTAAATTCTTGCTTGTCCCCAAGCAACTGAAAACAAAATAGAATAAAAAGAAGAGAATATATAATGAATTCCAAAATATCAATGAAGCTTAGCTCCAATTAGATGAGCAGTACTAGTAGCTTTTTGCTTCTGAACAGTTTTGGCATCTCACTTTATCCTTTGAAGTTCAGAATGATTGGCATCTCTAGGAATTCAGAATTAAGATAGTGTTATTGATTCTCCTAGTTCAGTATGTTGATTCTTGAACACATCTACTTTATGAGTCTTGGCCGTGACCCTAAGCATTTTGTTTTCCAGTATTACCACCGGATACATAAATGCCACAGACACATAACTGGGTGAACCTTTTCAGATTGTGACTCAGCTTTGCTAAAGTCCCCAGTTAGAGGTGTCCAGAGTTTTTAAGCACACTCTTTCTGCTTTGGATCATGTCTTTAACCACTCAGTCTCAAGCTTTTCACTTGGACCTTCATGACACAAGCACATGGTTAGGGACAGCTTGATTTAGCCGCTTAGGCCAGAATTTTATTCCTTTGGGCCCTCCTATCCATTAACGCTCAAAGCCTTTGATCCCTTTTACCCTTATTTTTGGTTTAAAGGGCTATTGGCTTTTTCTACTGCTTTTTCTTTTTCTTTCTTTTTCTTTTTCGCCATTTTTTTTGCAAGCTTTATTATTCACTGCTTTTTCTTGCTTCAAGAATCAATTTTATGATTTTTCAGATTATTAATAACATTACTCTTTTTTCATCATTCTTTCAAGAGCCAACAATTTAACATTCATAAACTTCACTATCAAAATTATGCACTGTTCAAGCATTCATTCAGGAAACAAAAAGTATTGCCACCACATCAAAATAATCAAACTAATTTCAAGATAAAATTTGAAATTCAAGTACTTCTTACTCTTTTGTAATTAGGCACATTTTTCATTTAAGAGAGGTGAAGGATTCATGGAATTATTCATAGCTTTAAGACATAGATACTAGACACTAATGAACATGTAATGAAGACACAAACATAGATGCTGTTGGATTCTGAAAAAGGCTGTTGTATTTTCAACGGTGGAGTTTCTACACATCATAGATTAAGGTGTGGAGCTCTGCTGTTCCTCATGAATTAATGCAATTACTACTGTTTTCTATTCAATTCAAGCTTATTCTTGGTCTAAGATATGCACTCGTACTTCAACCTAATGGATGTGATGATCCGTAACACTCATAATCCTCCTCCCTTATGAACATGTGCCTAACAACCACCTCTGTTCTATCTGCGAAAGCTTGAGTGTGTATCTCTTGGCCTCTTGGTTCACAACGCATGGTTACCTCTTCTGACAACAGAGCTTCCTTTCCGTACGATCAGAGTCTTTGTGGTATAAGCTAGAATCAATTGGCAGCATTCTTGAGATCCGGAAAGTCTAAACCTTGTCTGTGGTATTCCAAGTAGGATCTGGGATGGGATGACTGTGACGCGCTTCAAACTCGCGACTGTGGGGCGCAGTGACAGTGCGCAAAAGGATCAATGGATCTTATTCTGACACGATCGAGAACCGACAGCTAATTAGCCATGCGAAAATCGTAGAGGACCATTTTCACTGAGAGGATGGGTGGTAGCCATTGACAACGGTGATCCACCTACATACAGCTTGTCATGGAAAGGAGTATGAATGATTGGATGAAGGTAATAGGAAAGCAAAGGCTCAGAGGGAACAAAGCATCTTCATACGCTTATCTGAAATTTCCACCAATGAATTGCATAAGTATTTCTATGCTATTTTATGTTCTATTTCATTCTTTTAATTATCACAACCCCAGAACCATTTGAATCCACCTGACTGAGATTTACAAGATGACCATAGCTTGCTTCAAGCCGACAATCTTTGTGGGATCAACCTTTACTCACATAAGGTATAACTTGGACGACCCAGTGCACTTGCTGGTCAGCTGCACGAAGCTGTGTATCACGATTTTGTGTACCAAGTTTTTGGCGCCGTTGCTGGGGATTGTTCGAGTTTGGACAACTGACAGTTTATCTTGTTGCTTAGATTAGGTATTTTTCTTTTTATTTTGTTCTTCAGAATTTTTAAGAATGAATTCTAGAGTTTCAGATGATGCTTTTATCATCACAAGAGCTAGTTGATTCCCATCAATTTGGCTGTTGTATGTAATGTCTGCTGAAGCTTGTTTAGCCTTGTCTAATCCTTTTTAGACTGAAGTTTTAGACTAATATTGCATGATTCCTAGAATTCTTATTGAAAATTTTGAGTTTCTTATTTTCTTTTTCAAAAGAATTTTTGAAAAATTTACAAAAAAAATTATAAATTCTTAAAATAAAAAATAATTTGTGTTTCTTGTTTGAGTCTAGTGTCAAATTTCAAGTTTGGTGTCAATTGCATTTTCTATTTTTCTTGCATTTTTCAAAAATATATGCATTGTGTTCTTCATTGATCTTCAAGTTGTTCTTGATGATTTTCTTTGTCTGATCTTTAAATTCACTTGTTTCTTGTCTTTTGTTGTTTCTCATGTGCATTCTCAAATTGTTAGTGTCTTTAGTATGAAAACTTTTAAGTTTGGTGTCTTGCATGTCTTTCTTTTCTTAAAAATTTTTTTCAAAAATATGTTCTTGATGTTTATCATGATCTTCATAGTGTTCTTGATGTTCATCTTGACATTCAAAGTGTTCTTGCATGCATTCCTTGTTTTGATCTTAGTTTTTCATGTTTAATTTCATTCTGTTGTTTTTCTCTCTAATCATTAAAAATTCACAAAAATTCAAAGTCTTTTCAAGTCAATAATACAGAGAGTTGAAGATTCAGAACATACAGCAGAGGAATCACAGAGAAAAAGTTGGTCGTTCAAAACGTCTAGTAAAGAATGATTTCTGGCGTTTAAACGCCAGCCAGGGTACCTGGCTGGGCGTTTAATGCCCAAAGAGGTAGCCAAGTGGGCGTTAAATGCCAGAATAGATACCATTCTGGGCGTTTAATGCCAGGATAGCACCAAGGAGGTAATTTTGTTTTCAATTCAAATCCTTTTCAATTTTTCAAGTTTTAAAACTAATTTTTCAAAATATTATCTTTTTCATATCCTCTCTTATCAATCATATCTTTTTTAAAATCAAATCTTTTTCATTTTTTTAATATTTTCGATAATCTTTGGTAACAATTAATGTTGTGATTCAAAAATTTCAAGTTTGTTACTTTCTTGTTAAGAAATGTTCAATCTTTGAATTCTAGAATCATATATTTTAGTTTATTATTAGTCAAGTCATCAATTTTAAAAATCAAATCTTTTTGAACCATATCTTTTCAATCATATCTTTTTAAAAATCAAATTTTCCTCAATCATATCTTTTTTAAATTTTGATTTCAAAAATCTTTTCTAACTTCTTATCTATTCAAAAATTGATTTTCAAATCTTTTTACTATTTCTCATCTTCTTTTCAAAACCACCTAACTACCTTTCTTTCTCTCAAATTTTTGAAAATCACTAACCACTTTTTCAAAAATCTTTTTTTATTACCTATTATTTTAATTTTAATATTTGAATTTCTTCTCTCTCCCATCTCTTTTTATTTAATCACTAACAGTTATACTCCTTTGATAATTCAGACCCCCTCTCTCTCTATAAGTTCGAATTCCTCTTTATCAACCTCATTTTTCTATTCTTCTTTTCCTCTGACATATCAAGGAATCTCTATACTGTAACATAGAGGATTCCATACTTCCTTTGTTTTCTTCTCTTTCATATGAGTAGGAACAAAGATAAAGGCATTCTTGTTGAAGCTGATCCTAAACCTGAAAGGAATCTGAAGAGGAAGTTAAGAGAAGCTAAAGCACAACTCTCTGGAGAGGACCTGACAGAGATTTTCGAAAAAAAGAAGACATGGCAGCCGAAAATAACAACAATGCCAATGGTGGATAAAATTGTGATCATCAATAATGGCTCTTTGGTATGTGCATCTTTTAACTCAACACTTTCTTTCCATAACTTCGCTCAACTAACCAGCAAGTGTACTGGGTCGTCCAAGTAATAAACCTTACGTGAGTAAGGGTCGATCCCACAAAGATTGTTGGTATGAAGCAATCTATGGTCATCTTGTAGATCTTAGTCAGGCTAATTCAAATGTGATTGGATTAGATAATTAAAAGATAAATAAACTAGGATAGAAATACTTATGTAAATTAATGGTGGGAATTTCAGATAAGCGTATGGAGATGCTTGTCCCTATTGAATCTCTGCTTTCTTACTGCTTTCATCCAATCTTTCTTACTCCTTTCCATGACAAGCTATATGTAGGGCATCACCGTTGTCAATGGCTACATCCCATCCTCTCAGTGAAAATAATCCAAATGCTCTGTCACAGCACGACTAATCATCTATCGGTTCTCAATCAGGTTGGAATAGAATCCCGTGATTCTTTTGCGTCTGTCACTAACGCCCAGCCTTCAGGAGTTTGAAGCTCGTCACAGTCATTCAATCCCAGAATCCTATTCGGAATACCACAGACAAGGTTAGACTTTCCGGATTCCCATGAATGCCGCCATCAATTCTAGCTTATACCATGAAGATTCTGATCAATGAATCCAAGAGATATGTGCCCGGTCTAAGGTAGAACGGAAGTGGTTGTCAGTCACACGCGTTCGTAGGTGAGAATGATGATGAGTGTCATGGATCATCACATTCATCAAGTTGAAGTGCAACGAATATCTTAGAACAGGAATAAATCAAATTGAATAGAAAATAGTAGTAATTGCATTGAAGCTTGAGGAACAGCAGAGCTCCGCACCCTTAATCTATGGTGTGTAGAAACTCCACCGTTGAAAATACATAAGTGATAGGTCCAGGCATGGCCGAATGGCCAGCCCCCAAAACATGATCAATAGTCTCCTAAGATGAATAATAAAATAAAACTGAGACGAAAAGATTCTAAATACAATAGTAAAAAGTTCTATTTATACTAAACTAGTTACTAGGGTTTACAGAAGTGAGTGATTGATGTATAAATCCTTTTCCGAGGCCCACTTGGTGTGTGCTTGGGCTAAGCTTGATCCATCCACGAGCTGAGGCTTCTCTTGGAGTTGAACGCCAAGTTGTAACGTGTTTTGGGCGTTCAACTCTGGTTCGTGACGTGCTTCTGGCGTTTGACTCCAGAATGCAGCATGGAACTGGCGTTGAGCGCCAGTTTACGTCGTCTAATCACGAATAAAGTATAAACTATTATATATTGCTGGAAAGCTCTGGATGTCTACTTTCCAACGCCGTTGAGAGCGTGCCATTCGGAGTTCTGTAGCTCCAGAAAATCTATTTCGAGTGCAGGGAGGTTAGATTCCAACAGCATCAGCAGTCCTTTGTCAGCCTCCTATCAGAGTTTTGCTCAGGTCCCTCAATTTCAGCCAGAAAATGACTGAAATCACAGAAAAACACACAAACTCATAGTAAAGTCCAGAAATGTGAATTTAGTATAAAAACTAATGAAAACAACCCTAAAAGTAACTAGATCTTACTAAAAACTATCTAAAAACAATGCCAAAAAGCGTATAAATTATCCGCTCATCACACAATGCAAGGAAGGTGCTTGGTGACTTTACTGCACCAAATCCCGACTTCTACGGGAGGAGCATCTCTATTCCTGCCATTGGAGCAAGCAACTTTGAGCTTAAGCCTCAATTAGTTTCTCTGATGCAACAGAATTGTAACTTTCATGGACTTACATTGGAAGATCCTCATCAGTTCTTGGCTGAATTTTTGCAAATCTGTGACACTGTTAAGACCAATGGAGTTGATCCCGAGGCCTATAGACTTATGCTTTTCCCTTTTGCTGTAAGAAACAGAGCTAGTATATGGTTGAACTCACAACCTAGAGACAGCCTGAACTCTTGGAAAAAGCTAGTCAATGCCTTCTTAGCTAAATTCTTTTCACCTCAAAAGATGAGTAAGCTTAGAGTGGAAGTTCAAACCTTCAAACAAAAGGAAGGTGAATCCCTCTATGAAGCTTGGGAAAGATACAAGCAATTGATTAGAAGGTGTCTTTCTGACATGCTTTCAGAATGGAGCATCATAGGTATTTTCTATGATGGTCTGTCTGAGTTATCTAAGATGTCATTGGACCATTCTGCAGGCAAAACTATTCATCTGAAGAAAACGCCTACAGAAGCTTAGGAACTCATTGAAATGGTTGCAAATAACCAGTTCTTGTACACTTCTGAAAGAAATCCTGTGAACAATGGGACAACTCAGAAGAAACGAGTTCTTGAGATTGATACTCTGAATACCATATTGGCTCCGAACAAAATATTGACTCAGCAAGTCAATATAATTTCTCAGAATCTGACTAGATTGCAAGCTGCATCCGACAGTGCTAAAGAAGCCTCCTCTGAAGGAGAAGCTTATGACCCTGAGAATCCTGCAATGGAAGAGGTGAATTACATGGGAGAACCCTATGGAAACACCTACAATTCTTCATGGAGGAATCACCCAAATTTCTCATGGAAGGATCAACAGAAACCTCAACAAGGCTTCAATAACAATAATGGTGGGAGAAACAGGTTTGGCAATAACAAACCTTTCCCATTACCTTCTCAGCAACAGATAGAGAATTCTGAGCAGAGCCTCTCTAGCTTAGCAAACATAGTCTCTAATCTATCTAAGACCACTCTCAATTTCATGAATGAAACAAGGTCCTCCATCAGAAATTTGGAGGCATAAGTGGGTCAGCTGAGTAAAAAGGTTATTGAAACCCCTCCTAGCACTCTCCCAAGCAATACATAAGTAAATCCCAAGAGAAAGTGCAAGGCCATAACCATGACCAACATGGCCGAACTTGGAGAGAGTGAGGAGGACGTGATTCCCAGTGAGAAAGACCTCATGGGATGTCCACTGACCACTAGGAAGTTCCCTCATGAGGAACCAAAGGAATCTAAGGCTCATCTAGAGACCATAGAGATTCCACTAAACTTCCTATTACCATTCATGAGCTCTGAAGAATATTCATCTTCTGAAGAAGATGAAGTTACTACTAAAGAGCAAATTGCTCAGTATCTAGGAGCAATCATGAAGCTAAATGCCAAATTATTTAGTAATGAGACTTGGGAGGATGAACCTCCATTGCTCATTAATGAACTAAACTTTTTGGCTCAGCTGAAGATACCTCAAAAGAAACCGGATCCCGGAAGGTTCTTAATACCTTGCCTCTCGGCCATGCCTGAACCTTCATCACTTATGTATTTTCAACGGTGAAGTTTCTACACACCATAGATTAAGGGTGTGGAGCTCTGCTGTACCTCAAGTTTTAATGCAATTACTATTATTTTCTATTCAATTCGATTTATTCCTATTCTAAGATACCATTCGTACTTCAACCTGATGGATGTGATGATCCGTGACACTCATCATCATCCATCCGTATGAACGCATGCCTGACAACCACTTCCGTTCTACAAGCAAAAGCTAGAGTGCGTATCTCTTGGATTCCTTAATCAAAATCTTCGTGGTATAAGCTCGAATTGATGGCGGCATTCATGAGAATCTGGAAAGTCTAAACCTTGTCTGTGGTATTCCGAGTAGGATTCTGGGATTGAATGACTGTGACGAGCTTCAAACTCGCGATTGCTGGGCGTGATGACAAACACAAAAGAATCAAGGGATTCTATTCCAACATGATCGAGAACCAACAGATGATTAGCCGTGCCGTGACAGAACATTTGGACCTTTTCCACTAAGAGGATGGGATGTAGCCATTGATAACGGTGATGCCCTACATACAGCTTGCCATGGAAAGGAGTAAGAAGGATTGGATGGATGCAGTAGGAAAGCAAAGATTCAAAAGGAATACAGCATCACCATACACTTATCTGAAATTCCTACCAATGAAATTACATAAGTATTTCTATCCTTTATTAATAAATTAATTATCTCTTTATATTTTTGAAAACCCAATAATCAATTATTATTCGCCTGACTGAGATTTACAAGATGACCATAGCTTGCTTCATACCAACAATCTCTGTGGGATCGACCCTTACTCACGTAAGGTATTACTTGGACGACCCAATACACTTGCTGGTTAGTTGAGCGAAGTTGTGAGGTTATATTTAGACCATGGTATTGAGCACCAAGTTTTTTGGAGCCATTACTGGGGAATTAATTTCGAACAACAATTCAAGCATAAATCACAATTTCGTCCACCACGTCCACTGAGTTCCTCCAATTTCTGCAAATAGGTGGGGTAATTGGGATTCAAGTTGGCTACTGCATTGCACAAGTAACTCAACTTAGTTTGTGCATAGCAGTCATATTCCTTTCTTGCTATAGTTCAGGCTTCATAGAGGTGTTTGAATTCAGCAAGGATGTTCATTTAATGTAATTGATGTTCCAGCATCATCCCTTAACTGCCTTGCAATTCTCCCCAGGTGATCCTTCTTTGCTGCTCCTTCAGTTGTTCAAAGCTTCCTTGGAGGTTGTGTATTTTCTCATTCACTTGGTTCCATTGCTCCCTTTGGCTACTTTGAAATTGGTTGACATTTTCCCTCAATTGATGCAGATCTCCCTTCATTTGGTGCACGTCTCCTTGCAGCTGCTTGATAAACCCATTTTGACGGTTTATCTTGCATTGATTCTAAGAGATTTTAATACCTTTTACCCACATTTATTCAATGAAATAGCATGGTTTTGTGATTGTCTCCTTATTTGTGCTTAGATGTGAAAACATGCTTTTTAACTCTTAATTTGATGGTTTTAATCTCCCTTTGATTCCACTAGATGCCTTGATATGTTTGTTAGTGATTTCAGATTGAAAAGGCTAGGAATGGATCAAAGGAGTGAAGAGGGAAAGCATGCAAAGTGGAGAAATCATGAAAAGTCAAAGAAGTTGAACTCGCCCATGGACGCGCGCGCGCACCTGGCGCTTGCGCGCACCTGCGAATCACCCCATGGATGCGTACGCGTGCTGTGCACGTACGCGTAGGTGCTGATTTATGATTTTTTTATGAAAACGTGGCCAACGAATTCTAAAGGGTTGTGGGGCCCAATTCCAACCAACTTTGGCGCCTAAACTACTATTTAAAGCCAAGGATTGAAGAGAAAAGGGATTCCAATTCATTACACACACATTAGGATTAGTTTAGAAGTAGTTTCTAGAGAGAGAAGCTCCCACTTCTCTCTAGAATTAGGATTAGGATTAGGATTAGTTCTTAGATCTAGGTTTTAATCTTTGCTTTCTTCTACTTCTACATTTCAATTCCTTGTTAGATTCATCTTCTTCTACTCTTTTGTTGTAATTTCCTTTATGTTGTTCTTATGCTTTGTTGTAGATCTACTATTGTTCCTTCCATTTTCTTTCAATTCAATAAGAGGTAATCCATAATAATTGTTCTTCTTTGCTTTTCTATTGTTGATCTCTTGCCTTTGTAGTTAGATCTCTCTTTAATTCTTGCAATTTATGTTGTTTACTTTTATTGCCTTTTATGTGTTTGTTGAAATGCCTCCTCTAGATATAGTGTAGATTTTGTTCCTCTTGGCCTAGGTAGAGTAATTAGTGACACTTGAGTTATCTAATTCATTTGTTGATTGGTAATTGGAGAGATTGCTAATTGGTTTGGAATGCACTAAAGCTAGTCTTTCCTTGGGAGTTGGCTAGGACTTGTGGCTCAAGTCAATTCATCCACTTGACTTTCTTTTATTTAGTAAGGGTTGACTACGTGGTAGCAATGGACAATTCTCATCAGAATTGAGAAGGATAACTAGGATAGAACTTCTAATTTTCATACCTTGCCAAGAGCCTTTTATAGTTGTTAGTTTACTTTCTTGCCATTTATCTTTCATGTTTCTCATTAAAAACCCCAAAATAACACTCAACCAATAACAAAACACTTCATTACAATTCCTAGGGAGAACGACCCGAGGTTTGAATACTTCAGTTTATAAATTTAGGGGTTTGTTTTAGTGACAAACAACTTTTTGTATGAAAGGATTATTGCTTGGTTTAGAAACTATACTTCGACGAGATTTTATTTGAGAAATTCTAAACCGTCAAAAATCTAATCATCACTGCTCCCAGTTTATTCCTTCAGGAAATTGTTGGTATTGTTGGTATGGTGGTGGTTGAAGTGCTAGAAATTGTGGTCGCTCCTCTGCCTCCTCTTCCTCTCGTTGTTGTGGTTGTGGCATATGAGCATGAGCTCTATGCTCCTTAGCCCTTTGAAGTGGATTGACGGCCAACACCTTGGCCATCTTCTTGGCAGTTATAGGCTTATCTTGCTTCACCAACACCTCATCAATCACCTTCTCAACTCCGGCGTCATCACATAGCTCTTGTATGATGCTGGATAATGCCAATCTTGTGCTCTCGTTAGTGCTTTTCAGTATCTTATTAATGTTATTGGCAATCAACTCCCCAACATTCACGTCCTTTCCCTTCATTATACTGTATATAAGTACAGCCCTCTCCTTGGTCACCTCAGATGTGTTTGATGTAGAGATCAAAGATCTTCTCACAAAGTCTAACCACCCCTAGCTTGGGAGCTCAAGTCCCATCTCCTCAGCTGGTTGGGTTTTCCATCTTTGTCATTGATCCACTGCACATTTAGTACACAGATTTTATTAAGGATTTCATCAAATCCTGGGTCTGGTTGCTTCATCCTCTCCTCATAACTTCGAGTGGAGTTGATCCTTTTCACCATTAGCACCCTTTCTATGTTAGAGGGACTATAGTCAATGGACTTCCCCCTCACATAGCTAATATACCTATAAGTTTGCCCTGGCTGTGGCATGGCATTGGCATAAAACTCCCTTATCACTCCTTCCACCACTTTCTTTGGTGGGTTATAGAAGAGTGCCCTGCCCCTGTTGTTGATCTCAATGTTGATCTCAAGGTGCTCATTCCTTCCT
The DNA here is from genome assembly GCF_003086295.3 of Arachis hypogaea. Taxonomy (NCBI): domain Eukaryota; kingdom Viridiplantae; phylum Streptophyta; class Magnoliopsida; order Fabales; family Fabaceae; genus Arachis; species Arachis hypogaea. Next base: position 65,169,299 of record NC_092041.1, on the reverse strand, counting down.
AGTTGGAAGCCAACCTCTGGGATGATCTCCCTCTCACTCACCCAACCATAGAGTTGGTTTTGGTTGAATGCTGAGAGGAATTTGTACTCATTGAAGTTTGAGCTTGAGAAACCTGAGGTTGGTTCTTTGGTCTTTGGTGGACGAAATTGTGATCTTTAATTAATGGCTCCTTGGCATGTGCCAAGGAGAACTAATTTAACTAACTGATTACTTGCTCAGAGCACAATTCCGTTCAACTAACCAGCAAGTGTACTGGGTCGTCCAAGTAATACCTTACGTGAGTAAGGGTCGAATCCACAGAGATTATTGGTTTGAAGCAATCAATATTTATTTTATTAGTCTTAGTCAGGATATCAATAGGATTATTTGGATTTATTTGTAAAAAGCCAAACTGCAAATTTCATAAAATTGTAAGTTAAAATAATAGAGTTACTTGATTTTCAGTACTGGGGAATATGTTGGAGTTTTGGAGATGCTTTGTCCTCTGACTTCAACTCTTCCTTGAAATCCTCTTCTCACACACAGGTTCCTTCCATGGCAAGCTCTATGTAGGGTGTCACCGTTATCAATGGCTACTTCCCATCCTCGCAGTGAAAACTATGCACGCACTCTGTCACAGTACGGCTAATCACCGGTTGGTTCCCGCTCCTACTGGAATAGAATCACTCTTTTGCGTCTGTCACTAACGCCCAGCAGGTTAAAGTTTGAAGCACGTCACAGTCATTCAATCCCGGAATCCTACTCGGAATACCACAGACAAGGTTTAGACTTTCCGGAGTCTCATGAATGCCGCCATCAATCCGGCTTATACCACGAAGATTCTGTTGGGGAATCTAAGAGATATTCATTCAATCTGATGTAGAACGGAGGTGGTTGTCAGACACACGTTCATGGGTTGAGGAAGGTGATGAGTGTCATGGATCATCACCTTCTCCACAGTTAAGCGCGAATAAACATCTTAGATAAGAACAAGCGTGTTTGAATGGAAAACAAAGGAATTGTATTAAATCATCGAGACGCTGCAGAGCTCCTCACCCCCAACAATGGAGTTTAGAGACTCATGCCGTCACAAAGTATGTAATTCAGATCTGAAAATGTCATGAGGTACAAGAAATGTCTGTAAAAGTTGTTTAAATAGTAAACTAGTACCCTAGGTTTACAGAAAATGAATAAACTAAGATAATTGGTGCAGAAATCCACTTCTGGGGCCCACTTGGTGTGTGCTGGGGCTGAGACTAAAGCTTTTCACGTGTGGAGGCCTTTCTTGGCGTCAAACTTCAGGTTGTGACGTGTTTTGGGCGTTCAACTCCGGATAATGACGTTTTTCTGGCGTTTAACTCCAGACAGCAGCATGAACTTGGCGTTTAACGCCAAGTTACGTCGTCTATCCTCGCTCAAAGTATGGACTATTATATATTGCTGGAAAGCCCTGGATGTCTACTTTCCAACGCCGTTGAGAGCGCGTCAATTGGACTCCTGTAGCTCCAGAAAATCCATTTCGAGTGCAGGGAGGTCAGGATCCAACAGCATCAGCAGTCCTTTTTCAGCCTAAGTCAGATTTTTGCTCAGCTCCCTCAATTTCAGCCAGAAAATACCTGAAATCACAGAAAAACACACAAACTCATAGTAAAGTCCAGAAATATGATTTTTGCCTAAAAACTAATATTATTCTACTAAAAACTAACTAAAACATGCTAAAATCTACATGAAATTACCCCCAAAAAGCGTACAAAATATCCGCTCATCACAACACCAAACTTAAACTGTTGCTTGTCCTCAAGCAACTAGATGAATAAAGTAGGTTCTAATAGAGATAAAGAAATAAGAATATTCTCGAGTTCTAAATGAGGCTCAGATTCTTATTAGATGAGCGGGGCTTGTAGCTTTTTGTCTCTGAACAGTTTTGGCATCTCCCTGTATCTTTAAATTTTCAGAATGATTGGCATCCTTAGGAACTCGGAATTCAGATAGTATTGTTGATTCTCCTAGTGTAGTATGTTGATTCTTGAACACAGTCATTTTATGAGTCTTGGCTGTGGCCCTAAGCACTTTGTCTTCCAGTATTACCACCGGATACATAAATGCCACAGACACATAACTGGGTGAACCTTTTCAGATTATGACTCAGCTTTGCTAGAGTCCCCAATCAGTGGTGTCCAGAGCTCTTAAGCACACTCTTTTGCTTTGGATCACGACTTTAACCACTCAGTCTCAAGCTTTTCACTTGGACCTTCATGACACAAGCACATGGTTAGGGACAGCTTGGTTTAGCCGCTTAGGCCTGGATTTTATTTCCTTGGGCCCTCCTATCCATTGATACTCAAAGCCTTGGATCCTTTTTACTCTTGGCTAGTGCCCATGGCTTGTGAATATTGTGTTTTTTTTTTTTTTTTTTTTTTTTTTTTTTTGAACTGCTTTTTCTTGCTTCAAGAATCAATTTCATGATTTTTCAGATCATCAACAATATTTTTCGTGTTCCTCATCCTTTCAGGAGCCAATATTCATCAAATTCAAAGTACATATTATGCACTGTTCAAGCATTCATTCAGAGAACAAAAAGTATTGCCACCACATATAATTAATTATAAATTTTATTATTAAGAACTCGAAAAATATAAATTACTTCTTTATTCTAAAAGAAAATCTACTATTTTATTCATGCCTAATGATGATGAGAAAAATAAATTATAGCTTAATTGGAAATAAAATCAAAATAGACATCCTAATTACTACTAAATATCTTCTAAGGTTAATTTCTAAAAGGAATAATCTTTTCTAAGTTGGAACAGAGAAATTGGAACTCAGCAACCTGTTGTTTTGAGGAGTGGATGCTCCTCTGGCTCTTTGGGGTGTGGTTCAAGGATTAATTTTTGGCGCTTCAGCTCCCTTAGATCACGCCCTTGCTCCTCTTGTTCCTTGAGCAGTTTGCAAATCATGCTACCTTGATTATTCTGTTCTTCCTTTATTTGATCCATAGCTTCTTGCAATCTGGAAACAGAAGCCTCAAGTTGTTCCCAATATTCATATTGGGGCAGTTCTGGGAGGGCTTCTTGTGCTCTCCTTCTGACAGGATCCTCTTGTTGCTGTTGCCTGACCATTGATATTCCAGTAATGGGCTTTTCAATTGGGATATATTCAGTTATTCCCATCTTTACTCCAGCCTCTTTGCAAAGCATAGAAACTAGGCTTGGATAAGCCAATTTGGCGTCCTTATAATTCCTGTTTGCTATTTTATATAGCTCACAGGAGATCAGCTGATGGACTTCCACTTCTTTTCCCAACATGATGCAGTGAATCATGACAGCTCTTTTGATGGTAACTTCAGAATGGTTGCTGGTGGGCAAGATGGAACGACAAATAAAGTCCAGCCAGCCTCTGGCTACTGGTTTTAGATCTTCTCTTTTGAGTTGGACTGGGATGCCAGTTGTACTGGTAGTCCACTTGGCTCCAGGGATGCATATGTCCTCCAGAATCTTGTCCATCCCTTTATTGACCCTCATCATTCTCCTATTAAAGGAGTCTGGGTCATCTTTCAGTTGAGGGATCTTGAATATCTCCCTAATCCTGTCAGCATTGGTATGAATGATTTTTCCTCTGACCACTGTCTTATGGTCAAAGATAGCAGCTCCAATGATTCTTTGCCTTTCTGTCTGCCATAGATTAGCATAGAATTCCTGAACCATATTCTTCCCCACTTTCGTTTCAGGATTGGCCAGAATTTCCCAATTCCTGTTTCGAATTTGCTCTTGGATCTCCGGATATTCATCTTCTTTCAGATCAAATCTGACTTCCGGGATCACTGATCTGTGACTCATTATCTTGTAGTAATGGTCTGAGTGTTCTTTAGTTAAGAATTTCCCTTGGTTCCAAAGTGGCTTTGGAACGCTTTCTTTCTTTCCTCTTGGGGCGGTTTGTTTCCCTTTAGGAGCCATGATCAAGAGACACAATAGTTTTTGTGATCACGGGAAAAACACACCAAACTTAGAGCTTTGCTTGTCCCCAAGCAAAAGAAAGGAAAGAAGAGGGATAGGAGGAGAGCAATGTGGAATGGTGATGATGAGGAGGACGCCAAACACAAGATATAGGGAGGGGGGTGGGTAATTTTCGAAAAAAAAATTAAGAAAGAGATAAGATAAAAGATATAATTTAAAAGATATGATCAGAAAAAGATATAATTTTAAAAAGGAAAAGATATGAATCATGATTTAAAAGATAATTTTGAAATTTAATTTTAAAAAGGATTTTTAAAAGGAGTTAAAGATGTGTTGGAAACAAATTTGAAAAGCTGATGGCTTGAATTGGAAAGCCATTTGGCTTTTGGGTTAAGATAAATCTAAAAAATTTGCAATCATTGGATTTTAGAAATTAGGATAAAAACTTTTGGAATTGAAAGTGATAATTTAAAATATGTTTATGCAAGAAATCATGAATTGAAACATAAAAATTTTGAAAAATTGCAAGGAAAAACGAGATTGTACCTCCTCCCACCATCCTGGCGTTAAACGCCCACATGGTGCATGGTTTGGGCGTTTAACGCCCACATGTGCTTCTCCTGGGCGTTCAACGCCCATGTGATGCTTCTTCCTGGCGTTGAACGCCAGGAGGTCCTTCTTTACTGGGCGTTTTTCTAAACGCCCAGAATGCTAGCAGATTGGCGTTAAACGCCCAGAAGGTGCATCTTTCTGGCGTTTAACGCCCAGAAGATGCTTCTTCTTGGCGTTTAACGCCCAGAAGGCTCCCCTTACTGGCGTTAAACGCCCAGTGGGTGCTTCTTTTGGGCGTTTAATGCCCAAAGTATTTCTTACTGGTTTTTTCATGCCAGTGAGCTTCCAAATTTCTCTGTAACTCTTGGGACTTCAATTAATTACTACTTCACCTTTGAAGATACTTGGACTTAAACCTGTAAAGAAAAGAAAATTTATTTAATCAGTAAATAAACTTTGTAAATGGCTGGGTTGCCTCCCAGCAAGCGCTTCTTTAATGTCATTAGCTGGACTAACACTGATATTCAATGTAATCTCAGTCTTGAGCATTCTTGCTCGAAATTATCTTCAAGATAGTGTTTAACTCTTTGTCCATTGACAATGAACTTTTTGTTAGAGTCACTATCCTGAAGTTCTATGTATCCATATGGTGATACACTTGTGATCACATATGGACCTCTCCACCGGGATTTTAACTTCCCAGGGAATAATCTGAGCCTAGAGTTGAATAGCAGAACTTTTTGTCCTGGTTTAAAGACTCTGGATGACAATTTCTTATCATGCCATCTTTTTGCTTTTTCCTTGTAGATTTTCGCATTTTCAAAAGCATTGAGTCTAAACTCCTCTAGCTCATTTAACTGGAGCAATCGTTTTTCTCCAGCTAATTTGGCATCAAGATTCAGGAATCTGGTTGCCCAGTAGGCCTTGTGTTCCAGTTCCACTGGCAAGTGACATGCCTTTCCATACACAAGCTGGTATGGAGAGGTCCCTATAGGGGTCTTAAATGCTGTTCTGTATGCCCACAGAGCATCATCCAAGCTTCTTGCCCAATCCTTTCTACGGTTAATTACAGTCCGTTCCAGGATTCTTTTAAGTTCTCGATTTGAGACTTCAGCCTGCCCATTAGTTTGTGGGTGATATGGAGTAGCCACCCTGTGGTTGACTCCATAACGTACTAGAGCAGAGTAGAGCTGCTTATTACAGAAATGAGTACCCCCATCACTGATTAACACTCTAGGGATACCAAATCTGCTGAAGATATGTTTCTGGAGGAATTTTAACACTGTTTTAGTGTCATTAGTGGGTGTTGCTATAGCTTCCACCCATTTGGATACATAATCCACTGCCACCAGAATATAGGTGTTTGAGTATGATGGTGGGAAAGGTCCCATGAAGTCAATGCCCCATACATCAAACAACTCAATTTCCAAGATTCCTTGTTGAGGCACAGCATAACTGTGAGGCAGGTTGCCTGATCTCTGGCAACTATCACAGTTAAGTACAAATGCTCGGGAATCTTTATAGAGAGTAGGCCAGTAGAAGCCACTCTGGAGGACTCTTGTGGCTGTTCGTTCACTTCCAAAATGTCCTCCATACTGTGATCCATGGCAATGCCAGAGGATCTTCTGTGCTTCTTCTTTAGGCACACATCTACAGATTACTCCGTCTGCACATCTCTTAAAGAGATATGGTTCATCCCAAAGATAGTACTTTGCATCTGTGATTAATTTCTTTGATTGCACCTTACTGTACTCTTTGGGTATGAATCTTACTGCTTTGTAGTTTGCAATGTCTGCAAACCATGGCACTTCCTGGACGGCTAGTAATTGCTCATCCGGAAAGGTTTCAGAAATTTCAGTGAGAGGGGGGGATGCCCCTTCCACTGGTTCTATTCGGGACAGGTGATCTGCTACTTGATTTTCTGTCCCTTTTCTGTCTCTTATTTCTATATCAAACTCTTGCAGAAGCAACACCCATCTAATGAGTCTGGGTTTTGAATCCTGCTTTGTGAGTAGATATTTAAGAGCAGCATGATCAGTGTACACAATCACTTTTGATCCTACTAAGTAGGATCTGAACTTGTCAATGGCGTAAACCACTGCAAGTAGCTCTTTTTCTGTGGTTGTGTAATTCTTCTGTGCATCATTTAGCACACGGCTGGCATAGTAAATGACATGCAGAAGCTTGTCATGCCTTTGTCCCAACACTGCACCAATGGCATGGTCACTGGCATCACACATCAGTTCAAATGGTAATGTCCAGTCTGGTGCAGAGATGATTGGTGCTGTAACCAATTTAGCCTTTAGAGTCTCAAATGCCTGCAGACACTCTTCATCAAAGATGAATGGCGTGTCTGCAGCTAGCAGGTTGCTCAGAGGTTTGGCGATTTTTGAAAAATCCTTTATAAACCTCCTATAGAACCCTGCATGTCCCAGAAAGCTTCTGATTGCCTTAACATTAGCAGGTGGTGGTAATTTTTCAATTACTTCTACCTTAGCTTGGTCCACCTCTATCCCCTTGTTCGAGATTTTGTGCCCAAGGACAATTCCTTCAGTCACCATAAAGTGACATTTTTCCCAGTTTAAAACCAGGTTAGTCTCTTGGCATCTTTTCAGAACAAGTGCTAAATGGTTAAGGCAGGAGCTGAATGAGTCTCCAAATACTGAAAAGTCATCCATGAAGACTTCCAGAAATTTTTCCACCATATCAGAGAAAATTGAGAGCATGCACCTCTGAAAGGTTGCAGGTGCATTGCACAGGCCAAATGGCATCCTTCTGTATGCAAATACTCCAGATGGACATGTGAAGGCCGTTTTCTCCTGATCCTGGGGATCTACTGCAATTTGATTATAACCTGAATATCCATCCAGGAAGCAGTAGTATTCATGACCTGCTAGTCTTTCTAGCATCTGGTCTATGAATGGTAAAGGAAAATGATCCTTTCTGGTGGCTGTATTGAGTCTTCTGTAATCAATGCACATACGCCACCCTGTAACTGTCCTTGTAGGAACCAGTTCATTTTTTCATTATGAACCACTGTCATGCCACCCTTCTTAGGGACAACTTGAACAGGGCTCACCCAGGGGCTGTCAGAAATAGGATAAATAATCCCAGCCTCTAGTAATTTAGTGACCTCTTTTTGCACCACTTCTTTCATAGCTGGGTTCAGCCGCCTTTGTGGTTGAACCACTGGCTTGGCGTCATCCTCCAACAAGATTTTGTGCATGCATCTGGCTGGGCTGATGCCCTTAAGATCACTAATGGACCACCCAAGAGCTGTCTTGTGCGTCCTTAGCACTTGAATTAGTGCTTCCTCTTCCTGTGGCTCTAAGGAAGAGCTTATAATTACAGGAAAGGTTTCACCTTCTCCCAGAAATGCATATTTCAGGGATGGTGGCAATGGTTTGAGCTCGGGTTTTGGAGGTTTCTCCTCTTCTTGAGGGAATTTCAGAGGTTCTATTATCTTCTCTGATTCCTCCAAATCAGGCTGAACATCTTTAAAGATGTCCTCCAGCTCTGATTCGAGACTCTCAACCATATTGACCTCTCTTACCAGAGAATCAATAAGATCAACACTCATGCAGTCATTTGGGGTGTCTGGATGTTGCATGGCTTTAACAACATTCAATTTGAACTCCTCCTCATTGACTCTCAAGGTCACTTCCCCTTTTTGGACATCAATGAGGGTTCGGCCAGTAGCTAGGAAAGGTCTTCCTAGAATGAGAGTTGCACTCTTGTGCTCCTCCATTTCCAGCACCACAAAGTCAGTAGGAAAGGCAAATGGCCCAACCTTGACAATCATGTCTTCAATCACGCCTGATGGGTATTTAATGGAGCCATCAGCAAGTTGAAGACATATCCTGGATGGTTTAATTTCTTCAGCTAAACCAAGCTTCCTGATAGTAGATGCAGGTATTAGGTTGATACTTGCCCCAAGATCACATAAAGCTTGCTTGGTACAAACACCTTCTAATGTGCATGGTATCATAAAGCTCCCAGGATCTTTAAGCTTCTCAGGTAAGCTTTTCAAAATGACTGCACTGCATTCTTCAGTGAGGTAAACTTTTTCAGTTTCCCTCCAATCCTTCTTATGACTTAAGATCTCTTTCATGAACTTAGCATAAGAGGGTATTTGCTCAAGTGCTTCTGCAAACGGGATCTTTATTTCAAGAGTCCTGAGATAGTCTGCAAAGCGGGCAAATTGCTTATCCTGTTCCGCTTGGCGGAGTTTTTGAGGATAAGGCATTTTGGCTTTGTATTCCTCAACCTTAGTTGCTGCAGTTTTATTACCTACAGAAGTGGGTTGGGAAGCCTTTTTAGAAAGGTCAGCACTTGTATGTGACTGATTCCCTACTGGCATTTGAATGCTAGTGGTGGGAGCTGGAGTGGCGTCAAACGCTACTTCCTTGTTTGTTACTGGCGTTTGAACGCCAGAACCATGCTCCTTTTGGGCGTTCAACGCCAGATCCATGCTTGTTTCTGGCGTTGAACGCCAGGAACAAGCATGGTTTGGGCGTTCAGCGCCAGTTTTATCCCTTTCTGGGCTCTGCTTGTCCTCAGAGGGATTTTTAGTAGCCATTTGTTCATCTCCTGTCTTCTTGCTACTTTGAAGTGAGGTATTTAATGTTTTCCCACTTCTTAATTGAACTGCTTGACATTCTTCTGTTATTTGTCTTGACAGTTGCTTTTCTGTTTGCTTTAATTGTACTTCCATGTTCCTGTTAGCCATTCTTGTTTCCTGTAATATTTCCTTGAATTCGGCTAGCTGCTGAGTTAGAAAATCTAATTGCTGATTGAATTTATTAGCCTGATCCACCGGACTGAGTTCTGCAGTTACTGTTTTAGCTTCTTCTTTCACGGAAGATTCACTGTTCAGATACAGATGCTGATTTCTGGCAACTGTATCAATAAGCTCTTGAGCTTCTTCAATTGTTTTTCTCATGTGTATAGATCCACCAGCTGAGTGGTCTAGAGAAATCTGAGCTTTTTCTGTAAGCCCATAGTAAAAGATGTCTAATTGCACCCATTCTGAAAACATTTCAGAGGGACATTTTCTTAGCATCTCTCTGTATCTCTCCCAGGCATCATAAAGGGACTCATTATCTCCTTGTTTGAAGCCTTGGATGCTTAGTCTTAGCTGTGTCATCCGTTTGGGAGGAAAATAGTGATTCAGGAATTTTTCTGACAGCTGTTTCCATGTTTTTATGCTGTTCTTAGGCTGGTTATTTAACCACCTCTTAGCTTGATCTTTTACAGCAAATGGAAACAGTAGTAATCTGTAGACATCCTGATTCACTTCCTTATCATGTACTGTATCAGCAATTTGCAGAAATTGTGCCAGAAACTCTGTAGGTTCTTCATGTGGAAGACCAGAATACTGGCAGTTTTGCTGCACCATGATAATGAGCTGAGGATTCAGCTCAAAGCTACTAACTCCAATGGAAGGTATACAGATACTACTCCCATATGAAGCAGTAGTGGGGTTAGCATATGACCCCAGAGTCCTCTTGGACTGTTCACTCATACTTACTTCCATAATGGAATACAAGTTGAGAATTTATAGTTTGGAATGTAGTAATAAAAATGGAATAAATACCAAAAGAAGTTAAAAATATATATATATATATATATTTTTTTTTCGAAAGAAAATTGAAATTAAAATCTAAAAATGAAAAAAAATTTCGAAAAAGTAGTTGGAGAATATAAAATTTTTTTGAATTTTGAATTTTATGATGAAAGAGAAAAACATGCAAAAGACACAAGACTTAAAATTTTTAGATTTAATGTTCCTTATTTTCGAAAATTTTGGAGGGAAAACACCAAGGAACACCAAACTTAAAAATTTTAAGATCAAAACACAAGAAAAACTCAAGAACACCTTGAAGATTCACAAGAACACCAAGAACAAAAGGAAGAACACCAAACTTAAAATTTTTAGAAAACTTTAAGAAAAATTTCGAAATTTATAAAAATTAACAATAAAACACCAAACTTGGAGTTTGGCACAAGATTAAATCAAGAAAGATTATTTTTGAAAGAGATTTTCAAAAGTACTGGTGCTCCCTTATCAAGAATATAAGCCAATTGGGAATAAATATGACACTTGATGCAGATGTTCTTGAAAAGAAACTATCCTATCAAAATTTAATGACTCTATAACAATAAAAATAAAAATAAAAATAAAAATAAATTATTCCTAATCTAAGAAATAAAATAAACCTTCAATTGTCCAAACTCAATAATCCCCGGCAACGGCGCCAAAAACTTGGTGGATGAAATTGTGATCTTTAATTAATGGCTCCTTGGCATGTGCCAAGGAGAACTAATTTAACTAACTGATTACTTGCTCAGAGCACAATTCCGTTCAACTAACCAGCAAGTGTACTGGGTCGTCCAAGTAATACCTTACGTGAGTAAGGGTCGAATCCACAGAGATTATTGGTTTGAAGCAATCAATATTTATTTTATTAGTCTTAGTCAGGATATCAATAGGATTATTTGGATTTATTTGTAAAAAGCCAAACTGCAAATTTCATAAAATTGTAAGTTAAAATAATAGAGTTACTTGATTTTCAGTACTGGGGAATATGTTGGAGTTTTGGAGATGCTTTGTCCTCTGACTTCAACTCTTCCTTGAAATCCTCTTCTCACACGCAGGTTCCTTCCATGGCAAGCTCTATGTAGGGTGTCACCGTTGTCAATGGCTACTTCCCATCCTCGCAGTGAAAACTATGCACGCACTCTGTCACAGTACGGCTAATCACCGGTTGGTTCCCGCTCCTACTGGAATAGAATCACTCTTTTGCGTCTGTCACTAACGCCCAGCAGGTTAAAGTTTGAAGCACGTCACAGTCATTCAATCCCGGAATCCTACTCGAAATACCACAGACAAGGTTTAGACTTTCCGGAGTCTCATGAATGCCGCCATCAATCCGGCTTATACCACGAAGATTCTGTTGGGGAATCTAAGAGATATTCATTCAATCTGATGTAGAACGGAGGTGGTTGTCAGACACACGTTCATGGGTTGAGGAAGGTGATGAGTGTCACGGATCATCACCTTCTCCACAGTTAAGCGCGAATAAACATCTTAGATAAGAACAAGCGTGTTGGAATGGAAAACAAAGGAATTGTATTAAATCATCGAGACGCTGCAGAGCTCCTCACCCCCAACAATGGAGTTTAGAGACTCATGCCGTCACAAAGTATGTAATTCAGATCTGAAAATGTCATGAGGTACAAGAAATGTCTGTAAAAGTTGTTTAAATAGTAAACTAGTACCCTAGGTTTACAGAAAATGAATAAACTAAGATAATTGGTGCAGAAATCCACTTCTGGGGCCCACTTGGTGTGTGCTGGGGCTGAGACTAAAGCTTTTCACGTGTGGAGGCCTTTCTTGGCGTCAAACTTCAGGTTGTGACGTGTTTTGGGCGTTCAACTCCGGATAATGACGTTTTTCTGGCGTTTAACTCCAGACAGCAGCATGAACTTGGCGTTTAACGCCAAGTTACGTCGTCTATCCTCGCTCAAAGTATGGACTATTATATATTGCTGGAAAGCCCTGGATGTCTACTTTCCAACGCCGTTGAGAGCGCGTCAATTGGACTCCTGTAGCTCCAGAAAATCCATTTCGAGTGCAGGGAGGTCAGGATCCAACAGCATCAGCAGTCCTTTTTCAGCCTAAGTCAGATTTTTGCTCAGCTCCCTCAATTTCAGCCAAAAAATACCTGAAATCACAGAAAAACACACAAACTCATAGTAAAGTCCAGAAATATGATTTTTGCCTAAAAACTAATATTATTCTACTAAAAACTAACTAAAACATGCTAAAATCTACATGAAATTACCCCCAAAAAGCGTACAAAATATCCGCTCATCAGTCTTTCTTTTCTTTGAGGTTGAGGATCTTGGTAGTGCCATTGGGTGGAGAGAGAGAGAGGGTGTTTGAGGGTTCTGAGATATTAATGGAGTGTTGCAAAGAAACACAAGCAAAACAAAGTTTTTCCCCAACACCAAACTTAGCACTTGATTGTCCCAATCAAGTAGAAAGATAGAGAGAAAGAAGAACGAGAAAAAAAAAAGAAAGGTCTCTGTGAGTTTGTTTTGTGTATGGAATGGGTTCTAAAGTGGGAGGAAATAGGAAGGGTAGGGGATTTATAGGATTGAAGGGGGTGGTTCGAATGGTGGGAAAAGAAGGGAATTCAATGTTTTCCACTTGGGGAGTGGCGCCTAGCGTGGGAAGAGGCACCAACCCTTATCCCAATGTGCCCTCTGAATATGTTGAGTTCCAAAGTGTAAGTACACTTTGAACTCCTTGTTATCTATCAAGTGGGCCCCATTAAATCTCCTAAAAAAAAGAAACCAAAAACCCCATCAGTAATGACAAAATGATCCTCCACATTCCTTTTCAATGCTAGTGAATGGAGTTGCAACTGATGGGTGTCCCTTGGGACACCAAACTTAATTCATTTGCATCTCAATAAATTAGGTTATTCATTGGGTTTTTAATGTGTACATGGGGAAGAAGTAATTCCAATCTTTTCACATTCTTTGCTTCTAATCTCCCCTGAACACATTAAAATTCTCATTCAAGCCTCCACCAATGTATTAGATGCTTCCAAATTGAGTGGTATTGAGCTTGCTGATTGATTCTCGTAAGGTAGTAGCCACACCAAACTTAATCTCTGGGTTACTCATTAAAAATTTAATTTATCCAAATGGTTGTAAGCCTAGATCAAGTTGGTGAGTGGCCACACCAAACTTAGCTTTTTAGCTAGTTCTTAGCCCAATCACTCATCATCATTAGTAAATGCTTTCAGCCTGCTGCACTTCCAAAAAATAGGAGACAAATTAACTCACAAAGCTATCTTAACTATCAAAACTAAAATTAACTTCCTAAGCTAATATTCACAATCTACTTCTAATAAAGCAATAAATCAAAAGGATATAAAGTGTTGGGTTGCCTCCCAACTAGCGCTTCTTTATCGTCACTAGCTTGACGTTCTTCCTTTTTCAGTCCAGGTAGCAGCTCACTCTCCTTTCATCCAGTGAGTCCCCCAGATAATGCTTGAGTCTATGGCCATTTGCAATGAAGGTTCTCTGTGTTTTGTCCTTCATGAGCTCCACTTGACCATAGGGGTAGACTTTGATGATGGTGAAGGGTCCAGACCATATAGACTTAAGCTTCCCAGGGAAGAACCTAAGTCTAGAATTGTACAATAACACCTTTTGTCCTTCAGTGAACTCCCTACTTGCTATCTTTTGATCATGCCATCTTTTTGTGTTCTCTTTATAGATATTTGAATTTTCATATGCTTGGTTCCTAAATTCTTCCAGCTCGTTGAGTTGCCTTAGCCTCTTTTCTCCAGCAGCTCGCTCATCAAAGTTCAGTAGTTTTAGAGCCCAGAAGGCTCTATGCTCCATTTCAACTGGAAAGTGGCAAGCCTTACCAAATACTAGTTGGTATGGTGATGATGCTACGATTTTAGGAAATTGCACGATCGGCAAAAATTCCTTCCGGCAAGTGCACCGGTTATCGTCAAGTAAAAACTCACAATAGAGTGAGGTCGAATCCCACAAGGATTGGTTGAGTGAGCAATTCGGATTAGAAGTGTGTTCTAGTTGAGCGGAATCAAGATTTAGATGAGAATTGCGGAATGTAAAATTGGCGGGAAACGTAATTGGCAAGAAATTGAAATTGCGGAATCTTAAATTGCATGAATTAAAGAGCGAGAAGCTAAATTGCTGAAATTAAAAAGGGATCGGGGTGATTGCATGAATTTAATTGCAGAATGTAAAGAGAAAGTGGTAGATCAGAAATGGGGAATTCATTGGGTTTCAGGAGATATTGAGATCTCCGAATCAAAACATTTTTATCCCTTCCTCAACCAATGCATTCATTGAATTTTTGCTTGGCAATCTTATATGATTGGATCCCAATCCCTTGGCTCACCAATTCTCTCTAAAAACAAACAAATTCCCAATCCCTTGGTTTAAATGTTCATAAGAAGAGATGATGCTCGATCACTGATTATACCACACAGTTTCATGAACCACAATTTGGTAGGATTACATGTCACAATATCCATCCAAACCCCAATCCAATTCACTGTGAGAAAGCTTCTCTAGCATGAATCCTCCATTCCTTTCCCAAGGTTCCGAAGGATTCCAATTATGGATAGTTTCTTTCCCAAGACAACTAACCAATGGAATTAGATCGAGAAGCTTTCTAACAAAAATTCAAGAGAAAAGATTGAAGAAGAAGATAAAAACTATTATTGATTCATTGAATTACAATAGAGCTCCCTAACCCAATGAAAGGGGGTTTAGTGAGTCATAGCTCTGAATTCAATTACAAAAAGTATGAAAACTAGAAAAATGATCCAGTTTTTTTTTTAACTTAAATTCTATCCTATTTATACACTTTCTAAATTGAGCTTCTGTTGTGTTTCTTGGGCTTTGAGGCCTTTCCCTGATTTCCTTTTGCTTTGGGTTTATGATCCATAATCCTGATGAGGCTGCTGATCCAATTCTGTAACATTCATTGAGCCAACTTAGTGATAATCAAGTAATGACACATGACTCAACAAATTGAAATTCCAGACTCATCAATTCTTCAGGCCCAATCCCATAAACCATGATATTCAATTGGGTTTCATACCAGAGTACGTTTAAGTTAATGTTTGTGCTCAAATGCTAACTTAAACTGCAATATCTTTGGCCCAGAAACCTTTTTAAATAGTGGCGTTTAAGTTGCAGTTTAAGCTTAAACTGCAACTTAAACGCCAGAAACTTCCAGTGATGCCTTTTGTGGAAGCACGTTTAAGTTCCAGTTTAAGCTTAAACTGGAACTTAAACGTTGGACACTCCTGGAGGTGGTATAACTCAAGCACGTTTAAGCTTCAGTTTAAGGTTAAACTGAAGCTTAAACGTGGAAATGGAAGAAAGCAACCCTGGAGGGTAAAGTAGTCGAACACGTTTAAGCTTCAGTTTAAGGTTAAACTGAAGCTTAAATGTGGAAATGGAAGAAAGCAACCCTGGAGGGTAAAGTAGTCGAACACGTTTAAGCTTCAGTTTAAGGTTAAACTGAAGCTTAAACATGGAAATGGAAGAAAGCAACCCTGGAGTGTGGAATGGTCGAACACGTTTAAGCTCCAGTTTAAGCTTAAACTGGAGCTTAAACGTGGAAATGAAGAAAGCAACCCTGGAGTGTGAATTTGGTCAAACACGTTTAAGCTTCAGTTTAAGGTTAAACTGAAGCTTAAACGTGGAAATGGCTCCCTGGTGCATTTCTCATTTCTGGCGTTTAACTTCCAGTTTAAGGTTAAACTGGAGGTTAAACGCCACTTTCAGCCTTTCCTCAGCTTTCATGATTTTGGCGTTTAAGCTCCAGTTTAAGCTTAAACTGGAGCTTAAACGCCACTGATAGTTCCCAGCATTATATGGCTTGGCAGTTTAAGTTCCAGTTTAAGCTTAAACTGGAACTTAAACTCCACATGTGATATTCAAGCTTCCTTTATTGATTTTGTTGCTTCCTTGCCTAGCCTCTTCTTCCCTGAAATCATCCAAACAACTGCATCAAAGTCTTGCAAAATTTCATGAGAAATCTTCCATTCATAGCATTCAAGTAATATAACTAAAAACTCATGGAATTTGCATCAAAATCATACTGTTTGGATGGTTCATTGCTTTGTTATTCATTTAACCATTCTTGGTTACTTTAAGCTCAAGAAAATGCATAAAACAACTAAAACTAACAGAAAAATGCTAGTGAAACTAGCCTAAGATGCCTTGGCATCAGGTGACATCCCAATGGGGTCTTGAAGGCTGTCCTGTAGGCCCATAAAGCATCGTCTAGCTTCTTAGACCAGTCCTTCCTTGAGCTTCCAACGGTTTTTTCAAGAATCCTTTTTAGCTCCCCGTTGGAAATCTCTGCTTGCCCGTTGGTCTGCGGATGATAAGGGGTTGCCACATTGTGTCTGACTCTATATCTGAGAAGGAGTGCTTCCAGTTGTTTATTGCAGAAATGTGTCCCTCCATCACTAATGAGTGCTCTGGGAACTCCAAACCTGTTGAAAATGTTCTTTCTTAAGAAGCTCATTACAAACTTGTTGTCATTTGTGGTGGTGGCAATAGCCTCCACCCACTTTGACACATAATCTACAGCCACGAGTATATAACTATTTGAGTAGGAGGATGGGAAAGGCCCCATGAAGTCAATCCCCCATACATCGAATAGTTCTAGCTCCATTATAAATCTCTATGGAATCTCATTATTCTTGGGTAGATTGCCAGCCTTTTGGCATTCATCACACCTTGACTCCAAGTTCTTTGCATCCTTGAAAATGCTTGGCCAGTAGAATCCACATTGGAGCACCTTGGCTGCTGTTCTTTCTCCACTAAAGTGGCCTCCATACACAGATCCATGACATTGCCAAAGCACCTCTTTTGTCCTTCTCCATGGGATATACACCTCCTCAAGATCCCATCAACACACTTTTTGAACAAATATGGCTCATCCCAGATATAGTATTTGGCATCTTTGATGAGCTTTCTCCTCATGTGTTTCTTGATGTTGGCTAGTAGTTCCCTAATGGCCTTGAAATTGGCTATGTCAGCAAACCAAGGGGTCTCTTGTATCATCATCAATTGCTCCTCCGGGAAGCTTTCATTCACTGCAAGATGGTATGCTCCTTCTTATTCTTGTAGGATCCTTGAGAGGTGGTCAGTAAATTTCTTCTCTGCTCCACCCCTATCCTTAATTTCAATGTCAAACTCTTGGAGTAGCAGGATCTATCTTATTAGCCTTGGCTTGGACTCTTGTTTCGTAAGCAAGTATTTGAGTGCTGCATGATTAGTGAATACAATTACTTTAGAACCAATGAGATATGATCTAAATTTATCAAAAGCAAAGACAATGGCCAGTAATTCCTTCTCTGTAGTGGTGTAGTTCCTTTGATTATTATTAAGGACCTTGCTAGCATAATAAATGACATGCATGCACCAATTTATCCTTCCTCTGTCCTAAAATAGCACCCACAGCAAAATCTGATGCATCACACATCAACTCAAAGGGTAGATCCCAACATAGTGGTGCTATGATAGGTGTAGAGGAAAGTTTGTTCTTAAGCTCCTCAAAGGATAACATGCATTCATTATCAAAAATAAAAGGCACATTAGAGACAAGTAGGTTGCTCAATGGCTTGGCAACTGATGATTTGATTTTTGACAGTTTGAAATTTCACCAATGAAATCTCGTTGTAAAGTATAGTCTCTAAACCAACAATAATCCTTTCATGCAAAAATTTGTTTGTCACAAGTACAAACCCCTAAAATCTATAGACCGAAGTATTTAAACCCCGGGTAATCTCTCAAAGGACTTGCAGGGTAGTGTTCTTGTTATTGGTTACGGACTTGTATATTTTGGGGTTTTGGATGAGAAACATGAATAGTAAATGGAAATGAAATTTTATTAACAAAATGGTCTTGGCAAGCATTGATGGTCAAGGACCTATATCATTGTCACTAGCCACAATTATGATAGTTGCAAGGATCAATCTCACTAAGTCATCCTCTAACAAGTAGCAAAAAGAAAGTCAAGTGAGTTGTATATCAATCCTAGTCCATAAATCCTAGTTTCCACTAATTGAATTAATGAAGGCTAGAGTCAATGGCTATCAACTATTAATCACTTGGATATTAGTAACTCAAGAGTTCCTAAGTTACCTTCTCAAGCCAAGAACAAAAAATTCTACTCTAACATCTTTCCAAGCATTTCATCAAACAGTTGGAAGGTACAAAAGAAAAGTATAGTAAATCACAACAAGAATGAATTCTAACAAAAATTGAATGCAAAGAATTAACAACAATAATCAAGGAAATCACAATTATCATGAATTACCTTAAACTGAATTATTGAAAGAAAACAAAGAAGAACAATATATCCACAACAAAGTGAAGAATTACAAGGATTAAAGTACAAAACTAGAGAGAGGAAGAAGAGAGGAGTAAAAATTGATAAAGGGAAAGTAAACCCAAGCATGAATTAAACCTAGATCTAAGAGGAGAGATCAACCTAACCCTAATCCTAATTCTATAGAGAAGTGAGAGCTTCTCTCTCTAACTAATCCTAATCCTCATGTGAATAAATGAACTAAAAGAAAGATAGAATACAAAAGTGATGGAATGATGCCTCCCCCTTCAATCCTTGGTCCTTTAAAGCACATTTGGCACCAAAATTCGTTGTAGCTGGGCCCCACAGCTTCCCAGAAATCGTTGGGCATGTTTTCTATTTAAAATCACGTGCAGCCTTTGGTGTGGACGCGCACGGTACGCGTACGCATCCCTGGCCGATTTCGCAATGTGTGCGCAAGCGCCTTGTGCACGTGCGCGTCCTTGGCCGAGATCAATTCTTTGGCTTTTTGTGCTTCTCTCCACTTGCATGCTTCCTTCCTTGCTCATTTGATCCATGCCTAGCCTATTTTAACCTGAGATCACTAGCAACACATCAAGGCAACTTATGAAATCAAGGATGAATTAAAATTACCAAATTAAAGGCATAAAAAGCATGTTTTTACAATTAAGCACAAATACGGGAGAGATTACAAAATCATGCTAATTCATTGGCTAAATGTGAGGAAAGGTTATCAAAATGCTCTAAATTCAACACAAGATAAACCCTAAAAATGGGGTTTATCAGCAACCTTAGAGAAGTCTCTAATAAACCTCCTATAGAAACCAGCATGTCCCAAAAAGCTTCTAATTGCTTTGACATTGCATGGTGGAGGTAACTTTTCAATCACCTCTACTTTTGCCCTGTCCACTTCTATACCCTTCTTTGAGATTTTATGACCAAGGAACACTCCTTCCAAAACCATGAAATGGCATTTTTTCCAGTTTAAAACAAGGTTGGTCTCTTGGCATCTCTTTAGCACCAGGGTTAAGTTATGCAAGCAATCAAAATATATGTTACCAAATACAGAGAAGTCATCCATAAACACCTTAATAAACCTCTCAATCATGTCTGAAATATGGAGAGCACGCACCTTTGGAATGTTGCAAGTGCATTGCACAGTCCAAAGGGCATCCTCCTGTAAGCAAAACCACCATATGGACAAGTAAATGAAGTTTTCTCCTGGTCCTTTGGGTCTACAACTATTTGGTTGTTGATGAGCGGATAATTTATACGCTTTTTGGCATTGTTTTTAGTATGTTTTTAGTATGATCTAGTTAGTTTTTAGTATATTTTTATTAGTTTTTAGTTAAAATTCACTTTTCTGGACTTTACTATGAGTTTGTGTGTTTTTCTATGATTTCAGGTATTTTCTGGCTGAAATTGAGGGACCTGAGCAAAAATCTGATTCAGAGACTAAAAAGGACTGCAGATGCTGTTGGATTCTGACCTCCCTGCACTCGAAGTGTATTTTCTGGAGCTACAGAAGCCCAATTGGCGCGCTCTCAACGGCGTTAGAAAGTAGACTTCCTGGGCTTTCCAGAAATATATGATAGTCCATACTTTGCTCAAGATTGAATGGCCCAAACCGGCGTTCAAAGTCACCATCAGAATTCCCAGCGTTAAACGCCGGAACTGGCACAAGGATGGGAGTTAAACGCCCAAACTGGCATAAAAGCTAGCGTTTAACTCCAAGAAGAGTCTCTACACGAAAAATGCTTCAATGCTCAGCCCAAGCACACACCAAGTGGGCCCAGAAGTGGATTTTTATGTCTTTTACTCATCTTTGTAAACCCTAGGCTACTAGTTCTCTATAAGTAGGACCTTTTACTATTGTATTTTCATCTTGGTAGCTATCTTTATTCTTATGCTATCTTAGATCATTGGGAGGCTGGCCTCACGGCCATGCCTACACCATGTTCTTATGTATTTTCAACGGTGGAGTTTCTACACACCACAGATTAAGGTGTGGAGCTCTGCTGTACCTCGAGTATTAATGCAACTACTATTGTTCTTCTATTCAATTCCGCTTGTTCTTGTTCTAAGATATCACTTGTTCTTCAACTTGATGAATGTGATGATCCGTGACACTCATCATCATTCTCACCTATGAACGTGTGCCTGACAACCACCTCCGTTCTACCTTAGATTGGGTGGATATCTCTTGGATTCTTTAACCGGAATCTTCGTGGTATAAGCTAGAATTGATGGCGGCATTCAAGAGAATCCGGAAGGTCTAAACCTTGTCTGTGGTATTCTGAGTAGGATTCAATGATTGAATGACTGTGACGAGCTTCAAACTCCTGAAGGCTGGGCGTTAGTGACAGACGCAAAATAATCACTGGATTCTATTCCAACCTGATTGAGAACCGACAGATGAATAGCCGTGCCGTGACAGGGTGCGTTGAACATTTTCACTGAGAGGATGGGAGGTAGCCACTGACAACGGTGAAACCCTTGCATACAGCTTGCCATGGAAAGGAGTAAGAAGGATTGGATGAAGACGGTAGGAAAGCAGAGAGACGGAAGGGACCAAGCATCTTCATACGCTTATCTGAAATTCCCACCAATGAATTACATAAGTATCTCTATCTCTATCTTTATGTTTTATTCATCATTCATAACCATTTGAGTTTGCCTGACTAAGATTTACAAGGTGACCATTGATGTGCATAAACTTGATGCTATGCTTTTTGGAAATTGCACAATCGGCAAAATTCCTTCCGGCAAGTGCACCGGTTATCGTCAAGTAAAAACTCACAATAGAGTGAGGTCGAATCCCACAAGGATTGGTTGAATGAGCAATTCGGATTAGAAGTGTGTTCAAGTTGAGCGGAATCAAGATTTAGATGAGAATTGCGGAATCTTAAATTGCATGAAGTTAAAGTGCTGAAATTAAAAAGGGATGGGGAGGATTTGCATGAATTGAAATTGCAGAATGTAAATAGAAAAGGGTAGATCAGAGATGGGGAGTTCATTGGGTATTAGGAGATATTGAGATCTCCGAATCAAAACATTTTATCTCTTCCTCAACCAATGCATTCATTAAATTTTGCTTGGCAATCTTATATGATTGGATCCCAATCCCTTGGCTCACCAATTCTCTCTAAAAACAAACAAATTCCCAATCCCTTGGTTTAAATGTTCATAAGAAGAGATGATGCTCGATCACCGATTATACCACACAGTTTCATGAACCACAATTTGGTAGGATTACATGTCACAATATCCATCCAAACCCCAATCCAATTCACTGTGAGAAAGCTTCTCTAGCATGAATCCTCCATTCCTTTCCCAAGGTTCCGAAGGATTCCAATTATGGCTAGTTTCTTTCCCAAGACAACTAACCAATGGAATTAGATCGAGAAGCTTTCTAACAAAATTCAAGAGAAAAGATTGAAGAAGAAGATAAAACTATTATTGATTCATTGAATTACAATAGAGCTCCCTAACCCAATGAAAGGGGTTTAGTGATTCATAGCTCAGAATTCAATTACAAAGTATGAAAAGTGCTAAAGTGTCCCAAAAAAAAGTTCTTAACTAACTTTAATTCTATCCTATTTATACACTTTCTAAATTGAGCTTCTGTTGTGATTCTTGGGCTTTGAGGCCTTTTCCTGATTTCCTTTTTGCTTTGGGTTTATGATCCATAATCCTGATGAGGCTGTGATCCAACTCTGTAACATTCATTGAGCAAACTTAGTGATAAACAAGTAATGACACAAGACTCAACAAATTGAAGTTCCAGACTCATCAATTCTTCAGGCCCAATCCCATAAACCATGATATTCAATTGGGTTTCATACCATAATAGGTTTAAGTTAATATTTGTGCTCAAATGCTAACTTAAACCTCAATATAATTGGCCCAGAAACCCTTTCAAAGAGTGGTGTTTAAGTTGAAGTTTAAGTTTCAGTTTAAGGTTAAACTGAAACTTAAACGTGGAATTGGAAGAAAGCAACCCAGGAGGGTAATTAATCGAACACGTTTAAGCTTCAGTTTAAGGTTAAACTGAAGCTTAAACGTGGAAATGAAGATTGCAACCCTGGAGGCAATTCTTGGTCGAACACGTTTAAGCTCCAGTTTGAGGTCAAACTGGAGCTTAAACGTGGAAATGAGAAGGCAACCCTGGAGGAGCAAAAACGCCGAACACGTTTAAGCTCCAGTTTGAGGTCAAACTGGAGCTTAAACGTGGAAATGGCTTCCTGGTGCATAATATGGTTCGAACACGTTTAACCTCCAGTTTAAGGTCAAACTGGAGGTTAAACGTGGAAACACTCCCTTGGTGCCATTCTCATTCTGGCGTTTAACCTTCAGTTTAAGGTTAAACTGGAGGTTAAACGCCAGTTTCCTCTTTTCTCAGCTTTCATGATTCTGGCGTTTAACCTTCAGTTTAACCTTAAACTGAAGGTTAAACGCCACTTTCAGCTTTGGTGCATTTCTTATTCTGGCGTTTAACTTCTAGTTTAAAGTTAAACTGGAGGTTAAACGCCACTTTCAGCATTATATGGCACATGTGATCTTCAAGCTTCCTTTATTGATTTTGTTGCTTGCTTGCCTAGCCTCTTCTTCCCTGAAATCATCCACACAATTGCATTAAAGTCTTGCAAAATTTCATGAGAATTCTTCCATTCATAGCATTCAAGTAATATAACTAAAAACTCATGGAATTTGCATCAAAATTACACTGTTTGGATGATTCATTACTTTGTTGTTCATTTAACCATTCTTGGTTACTTTAAGCTCAAGAAAATGCATAAAACAACTAAAACTAACAGAAAAATGCTAGTGAAACTAGCCTAAGATGCCTTGGCATCAACCATAGCTTGCTTTATACCAACAATCTCTGTGGGATCGACCCTTACTCGCGTAAGGTTTATTACTTGGACGACCCAGTACACTTGCTGGTTAGTTGTGCGAAGTTGTGTTTATGCCATGGTATTGAACACCAAGTTTTTGGGTTCATCACTGAGGATTAATTGAGTTGTGAAAAGTATTGATCACAATTTCGTGCACCAAGTTTTTGGCACCGTTGCCGGGGATTGTTCGAGTATGGACAACTGACGGTTCATCTTGTTGCTTAGATTATGTATTTTTCTTCAGAGTTCTTAAGAATGAATTCTAGTGTTTCAAGGTGATGTTCTTATCATCACCAAAGCTGATTCATCTTCATCAATTTAGCTCTTGAATGCAATGTTCTGCTGAAGCTTGGCTAGCCATGTCTAATTTCTTTAGACTGAAGCTTTAGACTAACATTGCATGATTCCTGGAATTCTCATTAAGAATTTTGATACCTTTATTTTCTTTTCCACTTAATTTTCGAAAAACCACAAAAAAATTATAAAAGCATAAAATCCAAAAACATTTCTTGTTTAAGTCTAGTGTTTCATGTTAAGTTTGGTGTCAATTGCATGTTTCTATTCTTCTTGCATTTTTCGAACTCATGCATGTGTCTTCATTAATCTTCAAGTTGTTCTTGATGATTTCATTACTCTGATCTTTAATTTCTCTTGACTTGAGTGTTTGTGTTTCTCATATGCATTCTCATTTTATTAGTGTCAGTAGTATACAAACTGCTAAGTTTGGTGTCTTGCATGCATTGTTATTTGATTTTAGTTGCATTTTGATTATTCCTCACTATTAAAAATCCAAAAATATTTTTAATTTGTATCTTTTCAAGTCAATAATACAGAGAATTGAAGATTCAGAACATACTGCAGAGGAATTACACAGAAAAAGATGGGCGTTCAAAACGCCCAGTGAGGAAGGCAAACTGGCGTTTAAACGCCAGCCAGGGTGCCTGGCTGGGCGTTTAACGCCTAAAAGGGTAGTAGTTTGGGCGTTAAACGCCAGAATGTGCACCATTCTGGGCGTTTAACGCCAGGATGGCACAAGAGGGAAGATTCTGTTTTCTATGCAAATTCTTTTCAAGTTTTCAAATTTTTTTCAAAATCAAATCTTTTTCAAATCATATCTTTTCAATCAAATCTTTTTCAAAATCAATTTCTTTCCATTTTCAAAAATATTGCTATCAATTAATGATTTGATTCAACAATTCAAGTATGTTGCCTTTTCTGTTGAGAAAGGTTTAATGTTTGAATCATATCTTTTCTTGTTAGCCAAGTCATTAATTTTTAAAATCAAATCTTTTTAAAATGTTTTTCAAATCATATCTTCTCAATCACATCTTTTTTTTAAAACCAATCATATCTTCTTAATCACATCTTTTTCAAAATAGTTTTCAATCAAATCTTTTTGATTTCTAATTTCAAAATATTTTTCAAAAATCACTTGATTTCTTTTCCACTCTTGGTTTTTGAAAATCAATTAGTGTTTTTTAAAATGTTTTCAAAATCTTTTACTT
The DNA here is from genome assembly GCF_003086295.3 of Arachis hypogaea. Classification (NCBI taxonomy): domain Eukaryota; kingdom Viridiplantae; phylum Streptophyta; class Magnoliopsida; order Fabales; family Fabaceae; genus Arachis; species Arachis hypogaea. Next base: position 65,144,500 of record NC_092041.1, on the reverse strand, counting down.
AATTTTCGAAAATTTCTTCCCCTCTTCTCACATCCTTCTATTTATGGACTAACACTATTCCTTAATGCACAATTCGAACTCCATCTTCTCTGATAAGTTCGAATTTTCTACTTCTGCCTTCTATTTTTCTTTTCCTCTGACACCTCAAGTAATCTCTATACTGTGACATAGAGGATTCCATATTTTCTTGTTCTCTTCTCTTTCATATGAGCAGGAGCAAAGACAAAAGCATTCTTGGTGAGGCTGACCCTGAACCTGAAAGGACCTTGAAGCGAAAGCTAAGAGAAGCTAAGGCACAACTCTCTATAGAGGACCTAACAGAAATCTTCAAAGAAGAAGAACCCATGGCAGCCGAAAACAACAACAATGCCAACAACGCAAGGAAGGTGCTGGGTGACTTTACTGCACCTACTCCCGACTTCTATGGGAAAAGCATCTCTATCCCTGCCATTGGAGCGAACAACTTTGAGCTTAAGCCTCAATTAGTTTCTCTAATGCAACAGAATTGCAAGTTCCTTGGACTTCCATTGGAAGATCCTCATCAGTTTTTAGCTGAATTCTTGCAAATCTGTGACACTGTCAAGACTAATGGGGTTGACCCTAAGGTCTACAGACTTATGCTATTCCCTTTGGCTGTAAGAGACAGAGCTAGGATATGGTTGGACTCACAACCTAAAGAAAGCCTGAACTCTTGGGAAAAGCTAGTCAATGCCTTCTTGGCAAAGTTCTTTCCACCTCAAAAATTGAGTAAGCTTAGAGTGGAAGTCCAAACCTTCAGACAGAAGGAAGGAGAATCCCTCTATGAAGCTTGGGAAAGATACAAACAATTAATCAGAAAGTGTCCCTCTGACATGCTTTCTGAATGGAGCATCATAGGTATTTTCTATGATGGTCTCTCTGAACTATCTAAGATGTCTTTGGATAGCTCTGCTGGAGGATCTCTTCATCTGAAGAAGACGCCTACAGAAGCTCAAGAACTAATTGAAATGGTTGCAAATAATCAATTCATGTACACTTCTGAGAGGAATCCTATGAACAATGGGGCTAATCAGAAGAAAGGAGTTCTTGAGATTGATACTCTGAATGCCATATTGGCTCAGAACAAAATATTGACTCAGCAAGTCAATATGATTTCTGAAAGTCTGTCTGGAATGCAAAATGCACCAGGTAGTACTAAGGAAGCTTCATCTGAAGAAGAAGCTTATGATCCTGAGAACCCTTCAATGGAAGAGGTGAATTACATGGGAGAACCCTATGGAAACACCTATAATCCTTCATGGAGAAATCACCCAAACCTCTCATGGAAGGATCAACAGAGACCTCAACAAGGTTTCAACAACAATAATGGTGGAAGAAACAGGTTTAGCAATAGCAAGCCTTTTCCATCATCTTCTCAGCAACAGACAGAGAATTCTAAGCAGAACCACTCTGACTTAGCAACCACGGTCTCTGATCTAATCAAAACCACTCAAAGTTTCATGACTGAAACAAGATCCTCCATTAGAAATTTGGAGGCACAAGTGGGTCAGCTGAGCAAGAAAATTACTGAACTCCCTCCTTGTACTCTTCCAAGCAATACAGAAGAAAATCCAAAAGGAGAGTGCAAGGCCATCAACATGGCCAAATTTGGAGAGGAAGGAGAGGCAGTGAACGCCACTGAGGAAGACCTCAATGGACGTCCACTGACCTCCAATGAGGAACCATGGGAATCTGAGGCTCAAAATGAGACCATAGAGATTCCATGGGATTTACTTCTGTCATTCATGAGCTCTGATGAGTATTCTTCCTCTGAAGAGGATGAAGATGTCACTGAAGAGCAAGTTGCTAAATACCTTGGAGCAATCATGAAGCTAAATGACAAGTTATTTGGTAATGAGACTTGGGAGGATGAACCCCCTTTGCTCACCAAAGAATTGGATGACTTGTCTAGGCAGAAACTGTCTCAAAAGAGACAGGATCCTGGGAAGTTCTCAATACCCTGTGCCATAGGCACCATGACCTTCAAGAAGGCCTTGTGTGACCTAGGGTCAAGTGTAAACCTCATGCCTCTCTCTGTAATGGAGAAGCTAGGGATCTTTGAGGTGCAAGCTGCAAAAATCTCACTAGAGATGGCAGACAATTCAAGAAAACAAGCTTATGGACTTGTAGAGGATGTTCTGGTAAAAGTAGAAAACCATTACATCCCTGCTGATTTTATAGTCCTAGAGACTGGGAAGTGCATGGATGAATCCATCATCCTTGGCAGACCCTTCCTAGCCACAGCAAAGGCTGTGATTGATGTTGATAGAGGCGAATTGATCATTCAAGTGAATAGAGAATCCTTTGTGTTTGAGGCTCAAGGATATCCCTCTGTCATCATGGAGAGGAAGCATGAAGAACTTCTCTCAAAATAGAGCCAAACAGAGCCCCCACAGTCAAACTCTAAGTTTGGTGTTGGGAGGCCACAACCAACTTCTAAGTTTGGTGTTGAACCCCCACATTCAAACTCTAAGTTTGGTTTGCTTTTTGTTTTTCCATAACCATTTATGGCATCCAAGGCCGGAGAAACCTCTAGAAAGAGGAAAGGGAAGGCAAAAGCTTCCACCTCCGAGTCATGGGAGACGGAGAGATTCATCTCAAGGGTGCATCAAGACCACTTCTATGAAGTTGTGGCCTTGAAGAAGGTGATCCCCGAGGTCCCTTTCAAACTCAAAAAGAGTGAATATCTGGAGATCCAACATGAGATTCGAAGAAGAGGTTGGGAAGTTCTTACCAACCCCATTCAACAAGTCGGAATCTTAATGGTTCAAGAGTTCTATGCCAATGCATGGATCACCAAGAACCATGATCAAAGTGTGAACCCGGATCCAAAGAATTGGCTTACTATGGTACGGGGGAAATACTTGGATTTTAGTCCAGAAAATGTAAGGTTGGCATTCAACTTGCCCATGATCCAAGGAGATGAACATCCTTACACTAGAAGGGTCAACTTTGATCAAAGGTTGGACCAAATCCTCATAGACATCTGTGAAGAGGGCGCCCAATGAAAGAGAGATTCAAGAGGAAAGTCGGTTCAATTGAGAAGGCATGACCTCAAGCCCGTGGCTAGAGGATGGTTGGAGTTTATCCAACGCTCAATCATTCCCACTAGCAACCGGTCCGAAGTTACTGTAGACCGGGCTATCATGATTCATAGCATCATGATTGGAGAAGAAATAGAAGTTCATGAGGTGATATCCCAAGAACTTTATAAGGTGGCGGACAAATCCTCTACCTTGGCAAGGTTAGCCTTTTCTCATCTCATTTGTCACTTCTGTTATTCAGTTGGAGTTGACATAGAGGGAGACATCCCCATTGATGAGGACAAGCCCATCACTAAGAAGAGGATGGAGCAAACAAGAGACCCCTCTCATCATCAAATCCCTGAGATGCCTCAAGGGATGCACTTTCCTCTACAAAATTATTGGGAGCAACTAAACACCTCCCTAGGAGAATTGAGTTCCAACATGGGACAACTAAGGGTGGAGCACCAAGAACACTCCATCATCCTCCATGAAATTAGAGAAGATAAAAGAATCATGAGAGAGGAGCAACAAAGACAAGGAAGAGACATTGAGGAGCTCAAGCACTCCATAGGATCTTCAAGAGGAAGAACAAGCCGCCATCACTAAGGTGGACCCGTTCTTTAATTTCCTTGTTCTTTATTTTTCTGTTTTTCAAAAATTATGCTTATGTTTATCTATTTTTGTGTCTTGTGATCATTAGTGTCTTAGTGTCTATGCCTTAAAGTTATGAATGTCCTATGAATCCATCACCTCTCTTAAATAAAAAATGTTCTTAATTAAAAAAGAGAATAATTGCATGAATTTTGAATTTTATAACAGTTTAATTATTTTGATGTGGTGGCAATATTTTTGTTTTCTGAATGTATGCTTAAACAGTGCATATGTATCTTGAATTTGTGGTTCATGAATGTTGGCTCTTGAAAGAATGATGAAAAAGGAGACATGTTACTGAGGATCTGAAAAAATTATAAAAATGATTCTTGAAGCAAGAAAAAGCAGTGAATACAAAAAAAAAATAAGAAAAAGAGAAGGGAGAAAAGAAAACGAAAAAAAAAGAAAAAAGAGAAAAAGAAAGAAAAAGAAAGAAATAAAAGTGTGATCCAAGGCAAAAAGAGTGTCCTTAAGAACCATGGACACCTCTAATTGGGGACTCTAGCAAAGCTAAGTCACAATCTGAAAAGGTTCACCCAATTATGTGTCTGTGGCATACATGTATCCGGTGGTAATACTGGAAGACAGAGTGCTTTGGGCCCCGGCCAAGACTCAATAAGTAGCTGTGTTCAAGAATTATCATACTTAACTAGGAGAATTAATGACACTATCTGGATTCTAAGTTCCTAAAGAAGCCAATCATTCTGAATTTCAAAGGATAGAGTGAGATGCCAAAACTATTCAGAGGCAAAAAGCTAAAAGCCCCGCTCATCTAATTAATACTGATCTTCATAGATGTTTTTGGAATTCATTGTATATTCTCTTCTTTTTATCTTATTTGATTTTCAGTTGCTTGAGGACAAGCAACAATTTAAGTTTGGTGATGTGATGAGCGGATAATTTATACGCTTTTTGGCATTGTTTTTAGTATGTTTTTAGTATGATCTAGTTAGTTTTTAGTATATTTTTATTAGTTTTTAGTTAAAATTCACTTTTCTGGACTTTACTATGAGTTTGTGTGTTTTTCTGTGATTTCAGGTATTTTCTGGCTGAAATTGAGGGACCTGAGCAAAAATCTGATTCAGAGACTAAAAAGGACTGCAGATGTTGTTGGATTCTGACCTCCCTGCACTTGAAGTGGATTCTCTGGAGCTACAGAAGCCCAATTGGCGCGCTCTCAATGGAGTTGGAAAGTAGACTTCCTGGGCTTTCCAGCAATATATGATAGTCCATACTTTGCCTAAGATTTGATGGCCCAAACCGGCGTTCAAAGTCACCATCAGAATTCCCAGCGTTAAACGCCAGAACTGTCACAAGGATGAGAGTTAAACGCCCAAACTGGCATAAAAGCTGGCGTTTAACTCCAAGAAGAGTCTCTACACGAAAAATGCTTCAATGCTCAGCCTAAGCACACACCAAGTGGGCCCGGAAGTGGATTTTTATGTCTTTTACTCATCTTTGTAAACCCTAGGCTACTAGTTCTCTATAAGTAGGACCTTTTACTATTGTATTTTCATCTTGGTAGCTATCTTTATTCTTATGCTATCTTAGATCATTGGGAGGCTGGCCTCACGGCCATTTCTACACCTTGTTCTTATGTATTTTCAACGGTGGAGTTTCTACACACCATAGATTAAGGTGTGGAGCTCTGCTGTACCTCGAGTATTAATGCAATTACTATTGTTCTTCTATTCAATTCCGCTTGTTCTTGTTCTAAGATATCACTTGTTCTTCAACTTGATGAATGTGATGATCCGTGACAGTCATCATCATTCTCACCTATGAACGTGTGCCTGACAACCACCTCCGTTCTACCTTAGATTAGGTGGATATCTCTTGGATTCTTTAACCGGAATCTTCGTGGTATAAGCTAGAATTGATGGCGGCATTCAAGAGAATCCGGAAGGTCCAAACCTTGTCTGTGGTATTCTGAGTAGGATTCAATGATTGAATGACTGTGACGAGCTTCAAACTCCTGAAGGCTGGGCGTTAGTGACTGACGCAAAAGAATCACTGGATTCTATTCCAACCTGATTGAGAACCGACCGATGAATAGCCGTGCCGTGACAGGGTGCGTTGAACATTTTCACTGAGAGGATGGGAGGTAGCCACTGACAACGGTGAAACCCTTGCATACAGCTTGCCATGGAAAGGAGTAAGAAGGATTGGATGAAGACGGTAGGAAAGCAGAGAGACGGAAGGGACCAAGCATCTTCATACGCTTATCTGAAATTCCCACCAATGAATTACATAAGTATCTCTATCTCTATCTTTATGTTTTATTCATCATTCATAACCATTTGAGTTTGCCTGACTAAGATTTACAAGGTAACCATAGCTTGCTTCATACCAACAATCTCTGTGGGATCGACCCTTACTCGCGTAAGGTTTATTACTTGGACGACCCAGTACACTTGCTGGTTAGTTGTGCGAAGTTGTGTTTATGCCATGGTATTGAACACCAAGTTTTTGGGTTCATCACCGAGGATTAATTGAGTTGTGAAAAGTATTGATCACAATTTCGTGCACCAGTTGTAACCTGAATAACAGTCAAGAAAGCAGTAGTATTCATGTCTAGCCAGCCTATCAAGCATTTGGTCCATGAATGGTAGGGGAAAGTGGCCCTTCCTGGTGGCTTCACTGAGCTTCCTGTAGTCAATGCACATGCGCCAACCAGTCACTGTTCTTGTTGGTATCAGCTCATTCTTCTCATTTGGTACACCAATGATTCCTCCTTTCTTTGGAACTACTTTTACCGGGCTCACCCAAGGGCTATCTAAGATGGGGTAGATCACCCCAGCTTGCCACAACTTCAACACTTCCTTTTGGACTACCTCATTCATGGTTGGATTCAACCTTTTTTGTTGTTGCCTTGAGGGCTTAGCACCCTCCTCAAGTAGGATCTTGTGCATACACATTGAAGGGCTTATCCATTTTAAGTCTGTGAGTGTCCAACCTATAGCATCCTTGTGTTGTTTCGCACTTGGATGAGCTCCTCTTCTTGCTCCTTACTCAAGCTTGAGTTGATGATCACTGGGTAGGTGCTGTTGTCACCTAGATAGGCATATTTCAAGCTTGGAGGTAGGGTTTTTAGCTCTAATTTTGGTGCCTATTCTCCATTGTTGTCTTTGTGGTTTGTCATGATGGAACTTTCCATGGTTCCTTGTGGTGGTTCTTCACATGGTGCTTGTTGCTCCAATTCCATACTTCCTTTATATTGCTCTTCTTCCAAAACTACTTGGACTATTTGTTCTATGGTGTCCACCATCATGCATTCTCCTGTTGCTTCCTTGAGATAACTCATTGCCTTGAAGACATTGAGACCATCTTTTCCTCATGCAATCTCAAGACTAGTTCTCCTTTTTGCACATCAATAATGGCTCTAGCAGTAGCTAGGAATGGCCTTCCTAGGATAATTGAAGTGTTTGCCTTTTCTTCCATATCCAGCACAGCAAAGTCAGCTGGGAAGATGAATTCTCCCACCTTCACCAATAAATCTTCCACCACTTCATGTGGAAACTTGAATTTCCTGTCAGCTAGTTGGAGTGCCGTTCTTGTTGGTTTAGCTTCCTCAATTCTCATCTTTCTCATCATGTTCAAGGACATGAGATTAATGCTAGTCCCCAAGTCACACAAAGCCTTTTCAATAGTGATATCCCCTATGATGCAAGGGATTTGGAAACTCCCTGGGTCCTTCATTTTCTGGGGGAGTTTCTTTTGTATGATGGCACTACATTCCTCAGTTAGGACTACAGTCTCCTTTTCTCCCCAGTTTCTTTTTCTTGTCATGAGCTCCTTCAAGAACTTTGCATAGAGGGGCATTTGCTCCAATGCTTCAGCAAATGGTATGTTGATTTGGAGCTTTTTGAAGATTTCCAAAAATCTGGAAAACTGGCTGTCCTTCCCATTCTTCCTTAGCCTTTGTGGGTATGGTGCCTTTGGCACATAAGGCTTCAAGATTGGCTTTGTTGAAGATGGGCTAGGGACCTCTTCTTTCTTCCTGTTTTCAGGCCTTTCTGCAGCTTCTTCTTCGTGGTTCTCCTGGCTTTTGGTGGCTTCTTCTATCCCTTTTCCACTTCTAAGTGTGATGGCCTTGCACTCCCCTTTTGGGTTGGCCATGGTTTTACTTTGAAATGTGTGTGTAGGCATTGGGATTTGCTTGGATAAAAACCTCACTTGTACTTCCAGCTTTGAGATTGCTGTACCTTGGTTCTTCAAATTCGACCTGTATTCTTCTTAGTTGGCATCTATCTTGTTTTTAGCTTGTGCTTGCCTTTCCAAGAGGGTGGAAATGGCCCCTGTGAGCTATGATGATAGCTGTGCTATTGCAGCCTCTAATCTCTCAAAGTTACCCTTAATTTCACACGGTTGTGAGGTTGGGGTTAGTGTGTCTTGATGGTGGTGTGTTTGCTGGTTGGAAGGATATGATGTGTGAGGTGGATTGTGGTAAGGTCTGTTGTTATTTGACTGATGGTTGGAGTTGTGATTCTGGTATTGATTGGCTTGGTATGGTTTATTGTGATCTTGGTTGTGATTTTGTTGGTTTCCCCACCCAAAATTTGGGTGGTTCTTCCATCCTGGGTTATATGTCTTGGAGTTAGGGTCATATGGTGGTCGAGAGTGGTTATGCACATAGTTTGCTTGCTCACATTCAACTTCTGGTTCATTTTCTTCTTGGGGTGGTACTTGAGATTGGACAACTGTAACTTGATTATTTTCCATTTTCCTGGTTAAGGCTGCCAATTGTGCTACAAATGCCTTGTTTTGTGCCAACAGGGCATCCATAGAATTGAGTTTCAGCACCCCCTTCTTTTGGCCTCTTTCTGAAGCATAGAAGTAGTCATTCTCAGCTACAGTTTCAATGACATCTATAGCTTCCTCAATGGTCTTCTTCTTGTTGAGTGAACCCCTGAAGAGTGGTCCACAGCCTTCTTCGATTCATAGGTTAATCCTTCATAGAAAATGTGGAGCTGCACCCACTAATTAAACATATCTGGTGGGCATTTTCTTGTTAGATCTTCGAACCTCTCCCAGGCCTCATAGAGTATTTCACCATCTAGCTGTCTGAAGGTTTGCACCTCAGCTCTTAGCCTGTTGATCCTCTATGGAGGGTAAAATCTCACTAGAAATTTGTTCATAACATCCTCTCATGTGGTTAGGCTCTCCTTGGAGAATGATTCTAACCACTTTGTTGCCTTATATCTGAGCGAAAAAGGGAACAGAAGTAGTTTGTAGGTGTCAGGGTGTACACCATTGGACTTTACATTATCGCATATCCTCAAGAATGTGTTGAGATGTTAGTTTGGATCTTCTTGAGCACCTCCTCCATATGAGCAGTTATTCTGGACTAGTGTGATGAGTTGAGGTTTCAACTCAAAGTTGTTGGCATGGATTGTTGGCTTGAGGATGCTGTTGCCACAGTTTCCTGGATTCGGGTTGATATAGGAGCCTAAGACTCTCCTCTTTTGCCCAACTTGATTTCTAGCTCCTCCTCCGACATCTTCATGCACTTCGTCTTCCATGGTGGTTGTTAGATCTTTTTCTACTGGTTCTTTTCCAACTATACCCTTACCTCTAGCCTCCCTCCTCAATCTAAGGAAGGTTCTCTCAGGTTCACTATCAAAAGAGGATGAAGTCTCTCCTCTTCTACCTGTCATACAGTCAACACACATCAAGAAAAGAGCAAGTGAATGAATCTCCTTAGTTAAAATTAGTGATTAGCTTGAGTGATGCAATTAATCAAACAGTTAGAAGAGTGAAAGTATAAACAATGAATAGCGAAAGAAATCGTAGAAAGACAAGAAAGAAAAACAGAGATTAGAAAGGAATTTAAAGGTTACACTAGGAAATGAATAAGAAAACAATTAAGGAGAAAAAATAAAAATAAAAAATGCTTAATCTAGCTCTCCAATCAGTTTAATCATTGTCAAATTCAAACCAATCCCCGGCAACGGCGTCATAAAACTTGATGGGCGGAATTCACTACCCTTTCCCAATAATATTGATGAATCCACTCTTGGCAAGCGCACCAAAATTATCGTCAAGTATTAACCCACAGTGGAATGGGATCGTATCCACAGAGATTGGTAGATTTGAGCAATTTTAATTAATTGGTGAATTAGTCAAGCTCAACAGAATAAGTTGTAAGTGCAGAATTATAAATGGAAGAAACATAAATGGCAAGATAATAAAAGAAAGCAATAAAATACAGAAATGGAAATAACAGGAATGTAAAGGAGAATGGGATTTTGCAGAATGTAAGTAAAGCTATAAAAGAATAGGAGAGATAAGAATGGGGGAATTCATTGAGATCAGGAGATATTGTCTCTTTGGATTAAATCCAGCACATATGCTCTTCAATCATGCAACTCATTTAACTCTTGGCAATCATGATTGATTGAGCCCCAATCCTTTGGTGACTCAATCTCTCAGATCTTGATCAGTAGCCAATTCCTTGGTCTAATTGCTTATGAAGAGAGATATGCTTGGTCCCTGATTATACCACACATCATCATAGTTCCAAATAGTGGGTGGATTATATGTCACCATATCCAAACACCAAAACCCAGATTCTACTCGAGTGTGAGAAGGGATTTCAAGCATGGTTTCATGTTTACTTTTCCAAGGTTCTCATGAAACCCATTTTGCATTCAATCTCTTTTCCAAGTTAATTGAACACTAAGCATGAAAAACAAAATTTCTTCTAGCAAATCAAAGAGAAGATGAAGAGAAGAAGAAATTCACTATCATTAATCCATAAAGTACGATAGAGCTCCTTCTCTCAATGAGAGGGAATTTAGCTACTCATAGCTCAGAGAGAACGTACAAAAGATGGAAGAGATGAAGTGTGAAAACTAAAAAGTGAAATCCCAAAACTAAACTCTGTGACTTGCTAACCCCTTTTCCAATACTTCCAAGGGTATTTATACTACTTCTAGATCTAGAAAATAAAAGAAAATTACAAAAGTGAAAGGAAAATTACAATTTGGAGGGAAAAGAAACTCAACAAACGTGATATTCCAGCTGGCGTGTGACTGGCGCTTCTTTGGCGTGTCACGCTCCTTCTGTTTCTGATTTGGCGTGCCACGCCTCTCCATTCAAGTGACACGCCGTCCTCTGTTTTACCCCTAGTGTGCTACGCCTTCGAGCCTAAGTGGCACACCCAAGACATTTTAAATGGCCAAGTAACCTGGCGTGCCAAGCCTTCGAGCCAAAGTGGCACGCCCAAGGTCATCTTCCTTATCTTTATGCTTTTGGAAATTTGTACCAGCGTGGCACGCCCAGGGTCTGGTGTGCCATGCCTTTCTTAAAGCTTCACCCCCTTGCCGGCGTGCCACGCCTCGTCATCCAAGTAGCACGCTTAAGTTCATTGGATCCTCTTCTTCCTCTATGGAAAATACTACCCGCGTGCCACGCCATGAGACTGGCATGTCACGCCTTTCATTTGCTTCATCTTCTTGCTGGCGTGCCACGCCTCATCTCTCAAGTGGCACGCTTGAGTTCATTGGCCCTTTAATTCTTCCTCTGGAAAACACTACCAACGTGCCATGCCATGAGACTGGCATGTCACGCCCTTCATTTTCCATGGTCCGAGAGGTTGGCGTGCCACGCCTGGATGTTCAAGTGGCACGCCAAAGTGAGATGATTGAGCTGGCGTGCCACACCTTCGATACCAAGTGGCACTGATAAACCACTATTTTATGGTTTATCTTGTGCTCAATTGAGTGGATTTTATCAACTCTTTACCCACTTATTCTTAATATTTGCATAGTTTTATATTTCCTTCCTGATTTTGTACTATGATTGAAAACGTGCTTCTTTGATCTTATATTTGCTTATTATTAATCCTCTCTTATTACCATTAGATGCCTTGATATGTGTGTTAAGTGATCTCAGAGATTACAGGGCAGGAATGGCTCAGAGGATGGAAAGGAAGCATGCAAAAGTGGAAGGAATACAAGAAGTTAGAGAAATTGCTAAGCTGTCCAACCTGACCTCTTTGCACTCAAACGGCTATAACTTTAGCTACAGAGGTCCAAACGATGCGGTTCTAGTTGCGTTGGAAAGCTAACATCCGGGGCTTCGATTTGATATATAATTTGCCATAGCTGCCCCGACGCCAGGCAACGCGAACGCATGGGTCACGCAGACGCGTGACCTGGCAGGAACACAACCCGCGCGGCCGCGTGAGCCATACGGCCGCGTCACTTTTTCGCGACCTGTACGTACCAGAATACGCTGGGGGCGATTTCTGGGCTGTTTTTAACCCAGTTTGCGGCCCAGAAAACACAGATTAGAGGCTATAAAGTGGGGAAATCCATTCATTCATGAGGAGGCTCTCATAATTCACTTTTCATGTTTTAGATGTAGTTTTTAGAGAGAGAGGTTCTCTCCTCTCTCTTAGCATTAGGATTTAGGATTTCTCTTAGTTTTAGGAGTGGCTCTCAATCCCGGGTTTTTTATTTATTCTATTATTTTATTTCAGTTTGTTAATGTTGGTTTACGAACTTCATGTTAGAATTGATTTATTTTATTAATGCATTTTGAGGTATTTCAGATTTTGATTGTTTTATTCTATTTAAGATTGCTTTCAATTCAATTTTGATTTATTTTTCCCTTTCGGCTTTGGTTAAATAATTGGTGACCCTTGAGTTATCAAACTCATTGTTGATTGAAAATTAGAATTCTTCAAGAATTAATTCAAGTTCCAATAACTCTAGTATTTCCCAAGGAAAGACTAGGACCTGAGGAATCAGAATTAATTCATCCACATAACTTACCTTCATAGTTAAAGGTTAACAAAGTGGGATAAGAATCCAATTCTCTTTACAATTGATAAGGATAACCAGGATAGGACTTCCTGTTTTAGCACCTTGCCAAGAGTTTATTTTATAGTTATTTATTTATTTTATTTCTTCTTATGCAACATACTGCTCCCTAATTTCTAAAACCCCTAATTTACAAACTCATAACCAATAATAAGAACATACCTCCCTGCAATTCCTTGAGAAGACGACCCGAGGTTTGAATACTCGGTTATCAATTTCAAGGGGGTTTGTTACTTGTGACAACCAAAACGTTTGTATGAAAGGACTTTTGAAGGTTTAGAAACTATACTTGCAACGAGGATTTATCCGTAAATTTCTAGACCACGCAAAAGTTCTCTCATCAAAATAACCCAACTTTATTTGGCCTCCTTAGGTACTGGCGTGGCACGCCGCATCACTCAAGTGGCACGCCTTAGTTGGACTTCTTGAGCTGTCATGCCCCGCCTTCGATACCAAGTGGCACGCCCAGCTTTTGCATTATCTCCTTGTTCACTGGCGTGCCACGCCTTGTTACTCAAGTGGCACGTCCATTCAATTGTGGGTCTCATAAGCTTGGCGTGCCACGCCTTGGTCCTCAAGTGGCATGCCCAAGTGAACTCTGGGACTGGCGTGCCACGCCTTCGACACAAAGTGGCACGCCATAGTGATGGTTCTTTTAGTAACGAATTGGCGTGCCACGCCCTGCTTCTGGCGTGCCACGCCCCTTTGATGGTCTTCATTTTTGCTCTCTGGAATGTTGTACCAGCGTGCCACGCCCAGCTTCTGGCGTGCCACGCAAATAAATTTTTGTGGCGTTTGTTCCAAGTGGCACGCCTGCTTCACACGCCCCACTTGTTTTGTTGTTTTCTTTCCCATTGTTGATGTCTTCTCCACCTGAAATCCAGCACAAACTCATTTCAAAGTAATGTACTATGATATTCATCAATTAAGGCATGAATTGCAATGATCAAATGAGATTATGCCTCTTTTATGGTCCTTTTTATGCAAGAAAATGGATAGATGATGTAAGTCATCACACACCTTGGAGGAGGATCTTACTGGCGTTTAAACACCAGTAAGGGTATCATAATGGGCGTTAAACACCTAGTCTGGCATGATTCTGGGCAATTAACGCCAGAAAAGGGCACCAGACTGGTGTTTAACGCCAGAAAAGGACACTAAGCTGGCGTTAAATGCCAGAAAGAGAAGAAAAACTGGCGTTTAACGCCAGGAATGGGCAGCAACCTGGTGTTTAACGCCAGGATTAGCACTCAGAGGGCGTTTACACGCCTGAATGGTGCAGGGATGAGAAATCCTTGACACCTCAGGATATGTGGACCCATAGGATCCCCACCTACGTCAATTCACTCTCTCTCTTCTTCACACATTCCAATAACACCCTTCCCCACATACCCCTCACCAATCACCTCCATTTCTCTTCCCCAATAACCGTCACCAATCACCTCTATCCACTCTTCCCCAAATACCCCACCTACCCCACCATTCAAAATTTAAAAGCTTTCCCTCCCAAATCCAACCCACACACACAGCAACCCCCTCTCTCCACTTCTATATAAACCCCTCATCCCTCCCTCATTTTTACACATCATAAACACTTCGTTACCCTCTTGGCCGAACCATTCTTCACTCTCCTTCTCTTCCATTTCTTCTTCTTCTCCGTCCTTCTTTCTTCCTTTGCTCGAGGATGAGCAAACCTTTTAAGTTTGGTGTGAGCTCCTTCCACACATATCTCCCCGAACCATTGTGAGCCAATTCTTTGGGTTTGTGTTTTTCCGCACCAAACTTAAAAGATTTGCTCGTCCTCGAGTAAAAGAAGAAAGAAGGACGGAGAAGAAAAAGAAGTGGAGGAGATGGAGAGGTGTGAGTGGTTCGGCCAAGGGGCGAAGGAAGTGTGTATGATGTATGAAAATGAAGGAGTAAGGAGGGGTATTTATAGGGTGAGAGAAGGAGTTGGTTCTTGTGTGAGGGTTGGGTTTGGGAGTGAAAGTTTTTGAATTTTGAATGGTGGGGTAGGTGGGGTGTTTGGGTAAGAGTGGGTAGATGTGAGTGGTGAAGAGGTGATAGGGAAGAGAGATGGAGGTGATTAGTGAGGGGTATTTGGGGAAGGGTGGTATGGGGAGGTGTGAAGAGGAGAGAGAGTGAGTTGAGGTAGGTGGGGATCCTGTAGGGTCCACATATCCTGAGGTGTCAAGGATTTCTCATTCCTGAACCATTTTGGCGTGTAAACGCCCTCCTAGTGCCAATACCGGCGTTAAATGCCAGGTTGCTGCCCATTTCTGGCGTTTAACGCCTTCTGGTGTTGAACACCAACTTGGTGCTCTTTTCTGGCGTTAAACGCCAGTCTGGTGCCCTTATCTGGCATTAAATGCCCAGAATGGTGCCAGACTGGGCGTTTAACGCCCATTCTGCTACCCTTACTGGAGTTTACACGCCAGTAAGCTCCTCCTCCAGGGTGTGCTATTTTTAATGCTGTTTTTGAATTTGCTTTGATTTTTGTAGTTTTTATGACTCCACATGATCATCAACCTAAAGAAAACATAAAATAACAATGGAAATTTAACATAGATAAATAAAAATTTGGTTGTCTTCCAATAAGCACTTCTTTAATGTCAATAGCTTGACAGTGAGCTCTCATGGAGCTTCACAGCTATTCAGAGCATGGTTGGAGCCTCCCAACACCAAACTTAGAGTTTGAATGTGGGGGCTTTGGTTGACTCTATATTGAGAGAAGCATTTCATGCTTCTTCTCCATGTGTACAGAAGGAGATCCTTGAGCCTTGAACACAAGGTAGTCCTCATTCACTTGAAGGACTAAATCTCCTCTGTCAACACCAATCACAGCTTTTGTCGGGGCTAGAAAAGGTCTGCCAAGGATGATGAATTCATCCTTATTCTTCCCAGTGTCCAGGATTATGAAGTCAACAGGGATGTAAAGGCTTTCAACCTTCACTAAGACATCCTCTATAAGTCCATATGCCTATTTCCTTGAATTGTCTGCCATCTTCAATGAGATTCTTGCAGCTTGTACCTCAAAAATCCCTAGTTTCTCCATTACAGAGAGTGGCATGAGGTTTACACTTGACCCCAGGTCACACAGAGCCTTCTCAAAGGTCATGGTGCCAATGGTGCAAGGTATTAAGAACCTTCCAGGGTCTGGTTTCTTTTGAGGTATCTTTAGTTGAGCTAAGGTGTTTAGTTCATTAATGAGCAATGGAGGTTCATCCTCCCAAGTCTCATTACCAAATAATTTGGCATTCAGCTTCATGATTTCTCCAAGGTACTTAGCAACTTGCTCTTTAGTAACATCTTCATCCTCTTCAGAGGAAGAATACTCATCAGAGCTCATGAATGGCAGAAGTAGATTCAGTAGAATCTATATGGTCTCTTTTTGAGCCTTAGACTCCCTTGGTTCCCCAGAGAGGAACTCTCTAGTGGTCAGTGAACGTCCCATGGGGTCTTCCTCACTGGGAATCACTGCCTTTCCCTCCTCTACAGGTTCGGCCATGTTGGTCGTGGTTATGGCCTTCCACTCTCTCTTGGGATTTTCTTCTGTATTGCTTGGGAGAGTGCTAGGAGGAGTTTTAGTAACTCTCTTACTCAGCTGACCCACTTGTGCCTCCAATTTTCTAATGGAGGATCTTGTTTCATTCATAAAACTTAGTGTGGTCTTAGATAGATCAGAAATTATAGTTGATAAGCCAGAGCGATTCTGCTCAGAGTTCCCAATCTGTTGCTGAGAAGATGATGGAAAAGCCTTGCTATTGCCAAACCTATTTCTTCCACCATTATTGTTGTTGAAGCTTTGTTGAGGCTTCTATTGATCCTTCCATGAGAAATTTGGGTGATTTCTCCATGAAGAATTATAGGTGTTTCCATAGGGTTCTCCCATGTAATTCACCTCTTTCATTGCAGGATTCTCAGGGTCATAAGCTTCTCCTTCAAAGGAGGCTTCTTTAGCATTGCCAGATGCAACTTGCAATCCAGTCAGATTCTGAGAAATCATATTGACTTCCTGAGTCAATATTTTATTCTGAGCCAATATGGCATTCAGAGTATCAATCTCAAGAACTCTCTTCTTCTGAGTTGTCCCATTGTTCACAGGATTTCTTTCAGAAGTGTACATGAACTGGTTATTTGCAACCATTTCAATGAGTTCCTGAGCTTCTGCAGGCGTTTTCTTCAGATGAATAGATCCACCTGCAGAATGGTCCAATGACATCTTGGATAACTCAGACAGACCATCATAGAAGATACCTATGATGCTCCATTCTGAAAGCATGTCAAAGGGACACCTTTTGATCAAATGCTTGTATCTTTCCCAAGCTTCATAGAAGGATTCACCTTCCTTCTGTTTTAAGGTTTGAACTTCCACTCTAAGCTTACTCATCTTTTGAGGTTGAAAGAATTTAGCTAAGAAGGCATTGACTAACTTTTCCCAAGAGTTCAGGCTATCTCTAGGTTGTGAGTTCAACCATATACTAGCTCTGTCTCTTATAGCAAAAGGGAAATGCATAAGTTTGTAGACCTCGGGATCAACTCCATTGGTCTTAACAGTGTCACAGATTTGCAAAAATTCAGCCAAGAACTGATGAGGATCTTCCAATGGAAGTCCATGAAACTTGCAATTCTATTGCATTAGAGAAACTAATTGAGGCTTAAGCTCAAAGTTGTTTGCTCCAATGGCAGAAATAGAGATGCTTCTCCTATAGAAGTCGGGAGTAGGTGCAGTAAACTCACCAAGCACCTTCCTTGCATTGTTGGCATTGTTGTTATTTTCAGCTGCCATGTCTTCTTCTTTTTCAAAAATTTCTGTTAGGTCGTCTCCGGAGAGTTGTGCTTTAGCTTCTCTTAGCTTCCTCTTCAGAGTCCCTTCAGGTTCGGAATCAGCTTCAACAAGAATGCATTTATCTTTGTTCCTATTCATATGAAACAGAAGAAAACAAAGAAAGTATGGAATCCCTCTATGTCACAGTATAGAGATTCATTGATGTGTTAGAGGAAAAGAAAAATAGAAGGATGAGGTAGATAAAGAAGAATTCAAACATATAAAGAGGGGAGAGTGTTCGAATTATTAAGAGAGGAGGAGTGTTAGTGATTAAATAGAAGGAGATGAGAGAGAGAATTTTTGAAAATTTTAAAATTAATATAATTGGTTAATTAAAAAGATTTTTGAAAAAGTGGTTAGATGGTTTTGAAAAAGATAGGAAATAGTGATTAGTTGAAAAAGATTTGGAAATAATTTTGAAAAGATAAGAAGTTAGAAAAAAATAGTTTGAAATCAAATTAAAAGAAATATGATTGAAAAAATTTGATTTTTAAAAAGATATGATTGAAAAGATATGGTTGAAAAATATTTGATTTTTAAAATTGATGACTTGACTAACAAGAAATTAAAAGATATGATTCTAAAATTCAAATATTGAACCTTTCTTAACAAGAAAGTAACAAAAAATTTCTTTGAATCACAATATTAATTGTTTGCAAGGATTTTCGAAAATATTAAAAGAAAGATGAAAAAGATTTGATTTTGAAAAAGATATGATTGATATGAGAAGATATGAAAAAGATAAGATTTTGAAAAATTAGTTTTTAAAACTTTAAAAATTGAGAAAGATATGATTTGAAAACAAAATTTCCTCCTTGGTATCATCCTGGCGTTAAACGCTATAATGGATACTATTCTGGGCGTTTAACGCCCACTTGGCTACCCCCTTGGGCGTTAAATGCACAGCTAGGTACCCTGGCTGGCATTTAAACGCCAAAATTCCTTCTTCACTGGGCGTTTTGAACGCCCATCTTTTTCTCTGTGATTCCTCTGCTGTATGTTCTGAATCTTCAATTCTTTATATTATTGACTTGAAAAGACATAATTTTAAAAATTTTTTTTGAATTTAGAACGAGGAGAAAGAAAAATAACAAAATGAAACTAATCATGAAAAATTAGAATCAAATAGATAATGCTTGCAAGAACACCTTGAATGTCAATATGAACACCAAGAACACTTTGAAGATCATGATGAACATCAAGAACATATTTTTGAAAATTTTTAAGAAATGAAAGATATGCAAGACACCAAACTTAGAAATTTTCATACTAGAGACACTAACAAGTTGAGAATGCACATGAAAAACAACAAAAGACACAAAACAATAGAATTTAAAGATCAGACAAAGAAAATCATCAAGAACAACTTGAAGATCAATGAAGAACACAATGCATATATTTTCAAAAAAATGTAAGAAAAATAAAGACATGCAATTGACACCAAACATAAAAATTAACACTAGACTCAAACAGGAAACACAAAAATATTTTTGATTTTATGATTTTATAAATTTTTTTGTATTTTTTTTCGAAAATTATTTTGAAAAGAAAATAAGAAACTCAAAATTTTTAATAAGAATTCCATGAATCATGTAATGTTAGTCTAAAGCTTCAGTCTAAAAAGATTAGACAGAGCTAAACAAACATCAACAGGACATTACATACAACAGCCAAATTGATGGGAATCAACTAGCTCTTGTGATGATAAAAGCATCATCTGAAACTCTAGAATTCGTTCTTAAAAATTTTGAAGAATAAAATAAAAAAATACCTAATCTAAGCAAAAAGATGAACCGTCAGTTGTCCAAACTCGAACAATCCCCGGCAACAGCGCCAAAAACTTGGTACACAAAATCGTGATACGCAACTTCGTGCAGCTTACCAGCAAGTGCACTGGGTCATCCAAGTAATACCTTACGTGAGTAAGGGTCGATCCCAAGAGATTGTCGGCTTGAAGCAAGCTATGGTCATCTTGTAAATCTCAGTCAGGCGGATTCAAGTGGTTATGGAGTTTTGATAATTAAAAGAACGAAATAGAACATAAAATATGATAGAAATACTTATGCAATTCATTGATGGGAATTTTAGATAATCGTATGAAGATGCTCTGTTCTATCTGAACCTCTACTTTCCTATTGCCTTCATCCAATCATTCATACTCCTTTCCATGGCAAGCTGTATGTAGGTAGATCACCGTTGTCAATGGCTTCCATCCATCCTCTCAGTGAAAATGGTCCTCTACAGTTTTCCGCATGTCTAATCATCTGTCGGTTCTCGATCATATCGGAATAAGACCCATTGATCCTTTTGCACACTGTCACTGTGCCTAACACTCGCGAGTTTGAAGCTCGTCACAGTCATCCCATCCCAGATACTACTCGGAATACCACAGACAAGGTTTAGACTTTCCGGATCTCAAGAATGATGCCCATGTAATTCTAGCTTATACCACGAAGACTCTGATTACACGGAATGGAAGGTCTGCTGTCAGGAGAGGCAACCATGCATCGTGAACCAGGAGGCCAAGAGATACACACTCAAGCTCTAGCAGATAGAACGGAGGTGGTTGTCAGGCACGCGTTCATAAGGGAGGATAATGATGAGTGTCACGGATCATCACATCCACTAGGTTGAAGTACGAGTGAATATCTTAGAACAAGAATAAGCTTGATTTGAATAGAAAATAGTAGTAATTACATTGATTCATGAGGAACAGCAGAGCTCTACACCTTAATCTATGGTGTGCAGAAACTCCACCGTTGAAAATACATAAGAACAAGGTCTAGGAATGGCCGCTCGGCCATGCCTCACAAATAACATGAAACAATAGAAAGGGTTCAAAGACCTGATCCCAAGATCAAATATGATCAAAAGAATGAAAATCCAATAGTAAAAAGTCCTATTTATAGAGAACTAGTAACCTAGGGTTTACAGAAATAAGTAAATGGTGCAGAAATCCACTTCCAGGGCCCACTTGGTGTCTATTTGGGCTGAGCTTTGAAGCTTTCACGTGCATAGGCTTCTCTTGGAGTTAAATGCCAGCTCTGGTGCCAGTTTGGGCGTTTAACTCCAGCTTTTATGCTAGTTTGGGCGTTTTACGCCAGAATTTTTATGCTGACATGGAACGCCAGTTTGTGCCATCAAATCTCGGGCAAGTTATAAACTATTATACATTTATGGAAAGCCCGAGATGTCTACTTTCTAACGCAATTGAGAGCGCGCCAATTAGGCTTCTGTAGCTCCAGAAAATCCACTTCGAGTGTAGAGAGGTCAGAATCCAACAGCATCTTCAGTCCTTTATCAGCCTCTAAATCAGATTTTTGCTCAGGTCCCTCAATTTCAGCGAGAAAATATCTAAAATAATAGAAAAATACATAAACTCATAGTAATTTCCAGAAATATGATTTTTGATCAAAAACTAATAATTATATACTAAAAACTAACTAAATCATACTAAAAACTACCTAAAAACAATGCCAAAAAGCGTATAAATTATCCGCTCATCACTTATACCACGAAGACTCTGATCTCATGGAATGGAAGGCTCTTTTGTTAGGAGAGGCAACCATGTGTCCTGGACCAGGAGCCTAAGAGATATACATTCAAGCTTGTTTTCAGGTAGAACGGAAGTGGTTGTCAGGCACGCGTTCATAAGTGAGAATGATGATGAGTGTCACTTGATCATCACATTCATCACGTTGAAGTGCGAATGAATATCTTAGAACAAGAATAAGCTTGAATTGAATAGAAAATAGTAGTAATTGCATTAATTCATGAGGAACAGCAGAGCTCCACACCTTAATCTATGAGGTGTAGAAACTCCACCATTGAAAATACATAAGTGATAAAGGTCCAGGTATGGCCGAATGGCCAGCCCCCTAAACCTGATCAAGAGATCAACAGTGATACAAAGATAGTCTCAAAAATGATCTAAAGATCTCCCTATTAAAAATACAATAGTAGAAGGTCCTATTTATAATGACTAGTAACCTAGGGTTTACAAAGATAAGTAAATGATGCAGAAAACCACTTTCGGGGCCCACTTGGTGTGTGCTTGGGCTGAGCATTGAAGCTTTCACGTGCATAGGCTTTTCTTGGAGTTAAACGCTAGCTCTGGTGCCAGTTCTGGCATTTAACGCCAGAAAAGGGTAGAAAGTTGGCATTAAAACGCTAGTTTGCGTTATCAAAAATCGGACAAAGTATGGAATATTATATATTGCTGAAAAGCCCAATATGTCTACTTTCCATCACAATTGAGAACGCACCAGTTGGGTTTCTGTAGCTCCAGAAAATCCATTTCGAGTGCAGGGAGGTCAGAATCCAACAGCATCGGCAGTCTTTTTTCACCCTTAGCTTTGAATCAGATTTTTGCTGAGGTCCCTCAATTTCAGCCAGAAAATACCTAAAATCACAAAAAAATACACAAACTCATAGTAAAGTCTAGAAATATTATTTTTGCATAAAAATTAATAATTATATACTAAAAACTAACTAAATCATACAAAAAATTACCTAAACACAATGCCAAAAAGTGTATAAATTATCCGCTCATCAAGAAGCTTGTCATGCCTCTGTCCTAATACTGCACCAATGGCATGGTCACTGGCATCACACATAGTTCAAATGGTAATGTCTAGTCTGGTGCAGAAATGACTGGTGCTGTGACCAGCTTAGCTTTCAGAGTCTCAAAGGCTTGGAAACACTCTGTGTCAAAGACAAATGGTGTATCAGCAGCTAGCAGATTGCTCAAAGGCTTGGCAATTTTCGAAAAATCCTTTATAAACCTCCTATAGAGTCCTGCATGCCCAAAAAAGCTTCTGATTGCCTTAACATTGGCAGGTGGTGGTAATTTTTTAGTTACTTCTACCTTAGCTTGATCCACCTCTATTCCCTTGTTCGAAATTTTGTGCCCAAGGACAATTTCTTCAGTCACCATAAAGTGAAATTTCTCCTAGTTTAAAACCGGGTTAGTCTCTTGGCACCTTTTCAGAACAAGTGCTAGATGGTCAAGACAGGAGCTGAATGGGTCTCCAAATACTGAGAAGTCATCCATGAAGACTTCCAGAAATTTCTCCACCATATCAGAGAACATAGAAAGCATGCATCTCTGAATGGTCGCAGGTGCATTGCATAGGCCAAATGGCATCCGTTTGTAAGCAAATTCTCCAAATGGATATGTGAATGCTTTTTTCTCTTAGTCTTGAGGATCTACAGCAATCTGGTTGTAACCTGAATAGCCATCCAGAAAGTAGTAGTATGGATGACCATCTAGTCTCTCTAGCATCTGATCTATGAATGGCAAAGGAAAATCATCCTTTCTGGTCGCTGTATTGAGCCTTCTATAGTCAATACACATAAGCCACCCTGTTATGAACCAGTTTATTCTTTTCATTATGAACCATTGTCATGCCTCCCTTCTTGGGGACAACTTGGACAGGGCTCACCCAGGGGCTATCAGAAATAGGATAAATAATCCCAGCCTCTAGTAATTTAGTGACCTCTTTCTGGACCACCTCCTTCATTGTTGGATTTAGCTGCCTCTGTGGTTGAACCACTGGCTTGGCATCATCCTCCAATAGGATCTTGTGCATGCATCTGGCTGGGCTAATGCCCTTAAGATCACTTATGGACCACCCAAGAGCTGTCTTGTGGGTCCTTAGCACATGAATTAGTGCTTCCTCTTCATGTGGCTCTAAAGCAGAGCTTATGATCGCTGGAAAAGTGTCATCTTCTCCCAGAAATGCATATTTGAGGGATGGTAATAGTGGTTTGAGCTCGGGTTTAGGAGGCTTCTCCTCTTCATGAGGAGTTATCAGAGGTTCTTCTGTTTTCTCTTATTCCTCCAAATCAGGCTAAACATCTTTAAAGATGTCATCTAGCTCTGATTCGAAACTCTTAGTCATATTGATCTCCTCCACTAGGGAGTCAATAATATCAATGCTCATGTAGTCTCTTGATGTGTTTGGATGCTGCATAGCTTTGACAGCATTCAACTTGAACTCATCCTCATTGACTCTCAGGGTTACCTCCCCTTTTTGGACGTCAATGAGAGTTCGTCCAGTTGCTAGGAAAGGTCTTCCTAGAATGAGAGTTGCACTTTTGTGCTCCTCCATTTCCAGCACTACAAAGTTAGTAGGAAAGGCAAATGGCCCAACCTTGACAGTCATGTCCTCAATTACGCCTGATGGCATTTTAATGGAGCTATCAGCAAGTTGGACACATATTCGGTTGGTTTGACTTCTTCAGTTAAACCATGTTTTTTGATAGTGGATGTAGGTATCAGGTTGATACTTGCCCCAAGGTCGCATAAAGCTGTCTTGGTACAAGCACCCTCTAATGTGCATGGTATCATAAAGCTTCCGGGGTCTTTAAGCTTGTCTGGTAAGCTTTTTAAAATGACTGCACTGCATCCTTCAGTGAGAAAAACTTTTTCAATTTCTCTCCAATCTTTCTTATAACTTAAGATCTCTTTCATGAACTTAGCATAAGAGGGTATTTGCTCAAGTGGCTCTGCAAAGGGAATCTTTATCTCAAGAGTCTTGAGATAGTCCGCAAAACGGGCAAATTATTTATCCTGTTTTGCTTGGCGGAGTTTTTGAGGATAAGGCATCTTGGCTTTATATTTTTCAACCTTAGTTGATGCAGGTTTATTTCGTACAGAGGTGGTTGGAGAAGCCTACTTAAGGGGGTTGTTATCAGCATCTGTAGTTGCCTAATCCCTTATTGGCGTTTGAACGCTAGGATTGGGGACTGGATGGGCATTTAACGCCAATTTTCCACCCTTTTCTGCAGTTTGGACGCCAGAACTAGCCATCCACTGAGCGTTTAACGCCAATTTTGCACCCTTTTCTGGCATTTGAACGCCAGAATCATTCCTCTCTAGGCTCTTACTATCCTCAGAGGGATTTTGGGCAGTGGCTTGGTCATACTCTGTCAGTTGTTCCTTTCTTGGCTTCCTGCTGCTTTAAGTTGAGGCATTTAATGTCTTTCCACTCCTGAAATGAATAGCTTGGCACTCTTCTATTATTTGTTTAGATAATTGTTGTCGTGTCTGATCCAATTGTGCTTCCATATTCTTGTTAGCATTTTGAGTGTCTTGTAGCAACTCTTTAAATTCTGCTAACTATTTTGTTAGAGCAAGTAATTGCTGGTTGAGTTCAGCAACTTGTTCTGGAGGACTAAGTTTAGTGGATACTGCTTTAGCCTCTTCTTTCATGGAGGACTCACTATTTGAGTACAGATGTTGATTTCTAGCAACTGTATCAATGAGCTATTGAGCCTCTTCAATTGTCTTTCTCATGTGTGTAGATCCTCCAGCTGAGTGGTCTAGAGACATCTGGGCCTTTGTTGTAAGCCCATAGTAGAAGATGTCTAACTGCACCCACTCTGAAAACATTTCAGAGGGGCATCTCCTTAGCATCTTTATGTACCTCTCCCAGACATCATAAAGAGATTCATTATCATCTTGTTTAAAGCCTTGGATGTCCAGCCTTAGCTGTGTTATCCTTTTTGGGGGGAAATATTGATCAGGAATTTGTCTGATAGCTATTTCCATGTTCTTATTCTGGCCTTGGGTTGGTAATTTAACCACCTCTTAGCCTGGTCTTTTACAACAAATGAAAACAGCAATAATCTGTAGACATCCTGATCCACTTCCTTATCGCGTACTATGTCAACCATTTGTAAGAATTGTACCATAAACTCAATAGGTTCTTCCTATGGAAGACCGGAATATTGGCAATTTTGATGCACCATGATAATGAGTTGAGGATTTAACTCAAAACTGTTGGCTCTGATGGGGGGTATACAGATACTACTTCCATATGAAGCAGTAGTGGAGTTGGCCTATGACCCCAGAGTCCTTCTGGACTGTTCATTCACATAGGTCTATGATAGAGAAAGGGAGATGATGTGGATTGTAAATGAACAATAAGTATTTTAAAAAATTTTTTCTCTTTAAAAAAAAACGAAGTCAAAAGAGAAAAACAAAAAAATTAAATAAATGAAAAGTTGAATGTAAGTTTTGAAAATTAGAGAGAGAAAGTGGTTAAAGTTTTGAAAAAGATATGTCCTAAAAAGATATTTGAAAATTAATACTTGTAAGAAAATAAATAAAAGAACAGATTTGAAAAAGATATGATTTTAAAATTTTAAAGATTGAGATTTTCTTAACAAGAGAACACCAAACTTAAAATTTTTCAATCAAATTAAGAAAGTGGGACAAGGAATTCAAAAAAAGAGAAAAGGATTTATTTTGAAAAAAGATTTTATTTTGAAAAAATTTAAAAACATAAAATTTTAAAAATTTAAATCTTGACTTGACTAACAAGAAACTACCAAAATTTTTAAAACCTTTGACTAAGTCAACCTAAGAATTCGAAAATGATGAGTAAATAAAGGAAAAGATATTATTTTGAATTTAATGAGGAAAGAGAAAAACAATAAAAACACAAAGTTTTAGATCAAAACAAAGAAAACAAATAAGAAAACTTTGAATGTCAAGATGAACACCAAGAACACTTTGAAGATCAAGATGAACACCAAGAAAAAATTTTGAAAATTTTTTAGAAAACAAATTCGGACACTAATAATTCGAAAATGCACAAGAAAAACAAGGAAAGACACAAAACAAGAAAAACTGAAGATCAAACATTGACACAAAAAATTCGAGAATATGAAGGAAACTAAAAACATGCAATTGACACCAAACTTAAAATATGAAACTAGACTCAAACAGAAAACTCTAAACCAACAAAAAAAATTTATTCCTAATCTAAGCAACAAGATGAACCTTTAGTTGTCCAAACTCAAACAATCCCTGGCAACAGTGCCAAAAACTTGGTGCATGAAATTGTGATCACACTTTTCACAATTCCGCACAACTAACCAGCAAGTGCACTGGGTAGTTGATGAGCGGATAATTTATACGCTTTTTGGCATTGTTTTTAGTATGTTTTTAGTATATTTTAGTTAGTTTTTATTATATTTTTATTAGTTTTTATTTAAAATTCACTTTCCTGGACTTTACTATGAGTTTGTGTGTTTTTCTGTGATTTCAGGTATTTTCTGGCAGAAATTGAGGGACCTGAACAAAAATCTGATTCAGAGGCTGAAAAAGGACTGCAGATGTTGTTGGATTCTGACCTCCCTGCACTCGAAGTAAATTTTCTGGGGCTACAGAAGCCGAATTGGCGCGCTCTCAATTGTGTTGAAAAGTAGACATCCTGGGCTTTCCAGCAATATATAATTGTCTATACTTTTCCCGATATTTGATGGCCCAAACCGGTGTTCCAAATTAGCTCAAGACTGCCCGGCGTTTAACGCCGGAACTGGCACAGAAGTGGGAGTTAAACGCCCAAACTGGCACAAAAGCTGGCGTTTAACTCCAAGAAAAGTCTCTACACATAGAAGCTTCAATGCTCAGCCCAAAGAACACACCAAGTGGGCCTGGATGTGGATTTTTACGTCATTTACTCATTTTTGTAAATCCTAAGCTACTAGTTCTCTATAAATAGGACCTTTTGCTATTGTATTTTCATCTTAGTTCTTCTGGTTCCCTCTATGGGGCCGAAGCCAAGGATCACCATTATCACTTATGTATTTTCAATGGTGGAGTTTCTACACACCATAGATTAAGGTGTGGAGCTCTGCTGTACCTCGAGTATTAATGCAATTACTATTGTTCTTCTATTCACTTCAGCTTATTCTTGTTCTAAGATATCACTTGTTCCTCAACTTGATGAATGTAATGATCCGTGACACTCATCATCATTCTCACCTATGAACGTGTGCCTGACAACCACCTCCGTTCTACCTTAGATTGAGTGGATATCTCTTGGATTCCTTAATCAAAATCTTCGTGGTATAAGCTAGAATTGATGGCGGCATTCTTGAGAATCCAGAAGGTCTAAACCTTGTCTATGGTATTCTGAGTAGGATTCAAGGATTGAATGACTGTGACGAGCTTCAAACTCACGATTGTGGGGCGTTAGTGACAGACGCAAAAGAATCACTGGATTCTATTCCGACATGATTGAGAACCGACAGATGAATAGCCGTGCTGTGACAGAGCGCGTTGAACATTTTCACTGAGAGGACGAGACTGTAGCCATTGACAACGGTGATGCCCAACATACAGCTTTCCATGAAAAGGAGTAGGAAGGATTGGATGAAGACAGTTGGAAAGCAGAGAGACGGAAGGGACAAAGCATCTCCATACGCTTATCTGAAATTCTCACCAATGAATTACATAAGTATCTCTATCTTTATTTTATGTTTTATTTATCTTTTAATTTTAATCCTCTATAACCATTTGAATCGCCTGACTGAGATTTACAAGATGACCATAGCTTGCTTCATACCAACAATCTCCGTGGGATCGACCCTTACTTGCGTAAGGTTTATTACTTGGACGACCCAGTGCACTTGTTGGTTGGCTGTGCGAAGTTGTGATTAAGAGTTAAGATTGCAATTGAGCGTACCATGTTGATGGCGCCATTGATGATCACAATTTCATGCACCAAGTTTTTGGCGCCTTTGCTGGGGATTGTTTGAGTTTGGACAACTGACGGTTCATCTTGTTGCTTAGATTAGGTATTTTTCTTCAGAATTTTTAAGAATGAATTCTAGAGTTTCAAGGTGATGTTCCTATCATCACCAAAGCTGATTGATTTTCATCAATTTAGCTCTTGAATGTAATGTCCTGCTGAAGCTTGGCTAGCCATGTCTAATTTCTTTAGACTAAAGCTTTAGACTAACATTTCTTTATGTTTCTTGTTTGAGTCTAGTGTCTAATTTTAAGTTTGGTGTCAATTGCATGTCTTTATTCTTCTAATTTTCAAAAATTACATGCATTATGTTCTTCATTGATCTTCAAGTTGTTCTTGATGATTTCCTTGTTCTGATCTTTAAATTCTCTTGTCTTAAGTGTTTTGTTGTTTCTCATATGCATTCTCAATTTGTTAGTGTCAGTAGTATACAAGCTTCTAAGTTTGGTGTCTTGCATGCATTGTTTATTTGATTTTAGTTGCATTTTGATTATTCCTCATCATTAAAAATCCAAAAAAATGTTCAAAAGTGTGTCTTTTCTAGTCAATAATACAGAGAATTGAAGATTCAGAAGATACAGCAGAGGAATCACACAGAAAAAGCTGGGCGTCTAAAACGCTCAGTGAAGAAGGAAAACTAGCGTTTAAACACCAGCCAGGGCACCTGGCTGGGCGTTTAACGCCCAAAAGGGTAGCATTTTGGGCGTTAAACGCCAGAATGGATACCATTCTGGGCGTTTAACGCCAGGATGGCACAAGAGGGAAGATTTTGTTTTTAATTCAAATTTTTTTCAAGTTTCCATAATTTTTCAAAATCAAATCTTTTTCAAATCATATCTTTTCAATCATATATTTTAAAAATCAATTTCTTTCATTTTTCAAAAATACTTGCTAACAACTAATGATTTGATTCAACATTTCAAGTATGTTGCCTTTTCTGTTGAGAAAGGTTTAATGTCTGAATCATATCTTTTAAATTTCTTGTTAGCCAAGTCATTAATTTTAAAAATCAAATATTTTTTAAATTATTTTTCAATCATATCTTTTTAATCACATCTTTTTCAAAATAGTTTTCAATCATATCTTTTTGATTTCTAATTTCAAAATCTTTTTCAAAATCACTTTATTTCTTTCCCAACTTTAATTTTTGAAAATCATCAATCAAATTTTCAAAATTTCATTTAATTATTTTAAAATCTTCTACTTTATTTTCAAAAATTCTTCCCCTCTTCTCACATCCTTCTATTTATGGACAACACTCTTCCTCAATGCACAATTCGAACTCTATCCCTCTTGATAAGTTCGAATTCTTCTACCTCCTCCTTCTATTCTTCTTTTCCTCTGACACCTCAAGGAATCTCTATACTGTGACATAGAGGATTCCATATTTTCTTGTTCTCTTCTCTTTCATATGAGCAGGAACAAAGACAAAAGCATTCTTGTTGAGGCTGACCCTGAACCTGAAAGGACCTTGAAGCGAAAGCTAAGAGAAGCTAAAACACTACTATCTGTAGAGGACCTAACAGAAATCTTTAAACAAGAAGAAGACATGGCAGCCAAAAACAACAACAATGCAAGGAAGGTGCTGGGTAACTTTGCTGCACCTACTCCCGACTTCTATGGGAGAAGCATCTCTATCCCTGCCATTGGAGCAAACAACTTTGAGCTTAAGCCTCAATAGTTTCTCTAATGCAACAGAATTACAAGTTCCATGGACTTCCGTTGGAAGATCCTCATCAGTTCTTAGCTGAATTCTTGCAAATCTGTGACACTGTCAAGACCAATGGGGTTGACCCTGAGGTCTACAGACTTATGCTCTTCCCTTTTGCTGTAAGAGACAGAGCTAGGATATGGTTGGACTCACAACCTAAAGAAAGCCTAAACTCTTGGAAAAAGCTAGTTAATGCCTTCTTGGCAAAGTTCTTTCCACCTAAAAAATGGAGTAAGATTAGAGTGGAAGTCCAAACCTTTAGACAGAAGGAAGGTGAATCCCTCTATGAAGCTTGGGAAAGATACAAACAGTTGATCAGAAAGTGTCCTTCTGACATGCTTTCTGAATGGAGCATCATAGGTATCTTCTATGATGGTCTGTCCGAACTGTCCAAGATGTCATTGGACAGCTCTGCTGGAGGATCTCTTCATCTGAAGAAGATGGTTGCAGAAGCTCAAGAACTCATTGAAATGGTTGCAAATAACCAATTCATATACACTTCTGAAAAGAATCCTGTGAACAATGGGACGAATCAGAAGAAAGGAGTTCTTGAGATCGATACTCTGAATGCCATATTGGCTCAGAACAAAATGTTGACTCAACAAGTCAATATGATTTCTCAAAGTCTGTCTGGAATGCAAGCTGCACTAAGCAGTACTAAGGATGCTTCATCTGAAGAAGAAGCTTATGATCCTGAGAACCCATCAATGGAAGAGGTGAATTACATGGGAGAACCCTATGGAAACACCTATAATCCTTCATGGAGAAATCATCCAAATCTCTCATAGAAGGATCAACAGAGACCTCAACAAGTTTTCAACAATAATAATGGTGGAAGAAACAGGTTTAGCAATGGCAAGCCTTTTCCATCATCTTCTCAGCAACAGACAGAGAATTCTAAGCAGATCCATTCTGACTTAGCAACCATGGTCTCTGATCTAATCAAAACCACTCAAAGTTTCATGACTGAAAAAAGGTTCTCCATTAGAAACTTGGAGGCACAAGTGGGTCAGCTGAGTAAGAAAATTACTGAACTCCCTCCTAGTACTCTTCCAAGCAATACAGAAGAGAATCCAAAAGGAGAGTGTAAGGCCATCAACATGGCCGAATTTGGAGAGGAGGAAGAGGCAGTGATCACTACTGAGGAAGACCACAATGGACGTCGACTGGCCTCCAATAAGTTCCCTAATGAGGAACCATGGGAATCTGAGGCTCACATTGAGACCATAGAGATTCCATTGGATTTACTTCTGCCATTCATGAGCTCTGATGAGTATTTTTCCTCTGAAGAGGACGAAGATGTCACTGAAGAGCAAGTTGCTAAGTACCTTGGAGCAATCATGAAGCTAAATGACAAGTTATTTGGTAATGAGACTTGGGAGGATGAACCCCTTTTGCTCACCAAAGAACTGGATGACTTGACTAGGCAGAGATTACCTCAAAAGAAACAGGACCTTGGGAAGTTCTCGATACCTTGTACCATAGGCACCATGACCTTTAAGAAGGCTCTGTGTGACTTAGGGTTAAGTATAAACCTCATGCCTCTCTCTGTAATGGAGAAGCTAGGGATCTTTGAGGTACAAGCTGCAAGAATCTCACTAGAGATGGCAGACAATTCAAGAAAACAAGCTTATGGACTTGTAGAGGATGTTCTGGTAAAGATTGAAGACAATTACATCCCTGCTGATTTCATAGTCCTAGAGACTGGGAAGTGCATGGATGAATCCATCATTCTTGGCAGACCCTTCCTAGCCACAGCAAAGGCTGTGATTGATGTTGACAGAGGAGAATTGATCATTCAAGTGAATGAAGAATCCTTTGTGTTTAAGGCTCAAGGATATCCCTCTGTAACCATGGAGAAGAAGCATGAAGAGCTTCTCTCAAAACAGAGTCAAACAGAGCCCCCCACAGTCAACCTCTAAGTTTGGTGTTGGGAGGCCACAACCAAATTCTAAGTTTGGTGTTGAACCCCCACATTCAAACTCTAAGTTTGGTGTTGGGAGGTTCCAACAGTGCTCTGAACATCTGTGAGGCTCCATGAGGGCCCACTGTTAAGCTAATGACATTAAAGAAGCGCTTGTTGGGAGGCAACCCAATGTTATATTTATCTATGTTAAATTTCATTTTCCTTTTGTTATTCTATGTTTTTTTAGGTTGATGATCATGGGAAGTCACAAAAACAATTGAAAAAGCAAAAACAGAATGAAAAACAGAAAGAAAATTGGCACACCCTGGAGGAAAACTTGCCGGCATTTATACGCCAGTGAAGACAGCAAAATGGGCATTTAACGCCCAGTCTGGCACCATTTTGGGCATTTAATGCCAGAAAGAGGCACCAAACTGGAGTTTAACGCCAAAAAGGGGCACCAGACTGGCGTTTAACGCCAGAAAAGGGCAGCAGCCCGGCGTTTAACGCCAGGATTGGCAGAAAAGGGCATTTTTTCACGCCACTTGGTGCAGTGATGAGATATCCTTGACACCTCAGGATCTGTGGACCCCACAGGATCCCCACCTACCCCACCACTCTCTCTCTTCTTCACCTATTCACCAATCACCTCAATACCTCTTCCCCAAAAACCATTCACCTATCAAATCCAACCATTCTCTTCACCACTCACATCCATCCTTCATAAAACCCTACCTACCTCACCATTCAAATTCAAACCACTTTCCCTCCCAAACACACCCATAATGACCGAACCCTACCCCTCTCTCCACTACTATATAAACCCATCTTCACTCCTTCATTTTCACACAACCTAAACACTACTTCTCCCCCTTGGCCGAAACACAAAGCCCCCCTCCATCTCCTCTATTTCTTCTTCTTCTACTCGCTTCTTTCTTCTTTTGCTCGAGGACGAGCAAACCTTCTAAGTTTGGTGTGGTAAAAGCGTTGCTTTTATTTTTCCATAACCATTTATGGCACCTAAGGCCGGAGGAACCTCTAAAAAGAGGAAAGGGAAGGCAAAAACTTCCACCTCCGAGTCATGGGAGATGGAGAGATTCATCTCAAGGGTGCATCAAAACCACTTCTATGAAGTTGTGGCCATAAAGAAGGTGATCCCCAAGGTCCCTTTCAAACTCAAAAAGAGTGAATATCCGGAGATCCAACATGAGATCCGAAGAAGAGGTTGGGAAGTTCTTACCAACCCCATTCAACAAGTCAGAATCTTAATGGTTCAAGAGTTCTGTGCCAATGCATGGATCACCAAGAACCATGATCAAAGTGTGAACCCGGATCCAAAGAATTGGCTTACAATGGTTTGGGGGAAATTCTTAGATTTTAGTCCGGAAAATGTAAGGTTGGCATTCAACTTGCCCATGATGCAAGGAGATGAACACCCCTACACTAGAAGGGTCAACTTTGATCAAAGGTTGGACCAAGTCCTCAAAGACATTTGTGAAGAGGGCGCTCAATGGAAGAGAGATTCAAGAGGGAAGCCGGTTCAACTGAGAAGGCATGACCTCAAGCCCGTGGCTAGGGGATGATTGGAGTCTATCCAACGCTCAATCATTCCCACTAGCAACCGGTCTAAAGTTACTATAGACCGGGCTATCATGATTCATAGCATCATGATTGGAGAGGAAGTAGAAGTTCATGAGGTTATATCCCAAGAACCTTATAAGGTGGCGGACAAGTCCTCTACCTTGGCAAGGTTAGCCTTCCCTCATCTCATTTGTCACCTCTGTAATTCAGTTGGAATTAACATAGAGGGAGACATACTCATTGATGAGGACAAGCCCATCACTAAGAAGTGGATGGAGCAAACAAGAGATCCCACTCATGGACATGAGGAAATTCCTCATCATGAAATCCCTGAGATGCCTCAAGGGATGCACTTTCCTCCACAAAACTATTGGGAGCAAATCAACACCTCCCTAGGAGAATTGAGTTCCAACATGGGACAACTAAGGGTGGAGCACGAAGAACATTACATCCTCCTCCATGAAATTAAAGAAGATCAAAGAATCATGAGAGAGGAGCAACAAAGACAAGGAAGAGACATTAAGGAGCTCAAGCACTCCTTGAGATCCGGAAAGTCTAAACCTTGTCTTTGGTATTCCGAGTAGGATCTGGGATGGGATGACTGTGACGAGCTTCAAACTCGCGAGTGCTGGGCAGAGTGACAGTGTGCAAAAGGATCATTGGATCTTATTCCAACACAAGTGAGAAGCGACAGATGATTAGCCCTACATAACCCGTAGCCAGACTGAAGAACGGATTTCCTATCGGTAAAGAAATATAAAAATATATGCTCGCGTTGTATGTATAGCTTCTAAACCAACAGAAAATCCTTTCTTACAAAAGTTTTGGTTGTCACAAGTAACAAACCCCTTTGAAATTGATGACCGAAGTATTTAAACCTCGGGTCGTCTTCTCAAGGAATTGCAAGGAGGTGTTCTTATTATTGGTTATGAGTTTGTGTAAATTGGGGTTTTGGATTAAGAAATAAGAAGAGTGAATTGCGGAGAAAAATAAAATAATAACAATAAAAAGCCTTGACTAGGAGAAGATTAATCGGAAGTTCTATCCTTGTTGGAATTTTCTCAAGATCAATTAATAATTAGTAGTTGTTTCTACTTAGTTAACCCCCAACGAATGAAGGAAAGTCAAGTTAAAAGTCAACTTCTATTCACAAGTCCTAATCCTCTCCCTTGGGAAGGATTAGAGTTAGTGACTAACAAGCCAACCAACAACGAACCAATTACAATTGAACTCTTGAGTATCCCAATTCAAGGGTCTCCTAATATTAATCAACCCCCATGTCCAGTTGGGAGTCTACTCTATCATCATGCATACCATCTTCGTTGTTGGGAGAAGGGAGTAGAAAAGAGACATGATAATAAAATTGAAAGCAATTAAATAAATAATAAAATTAAATGAAAAAGTACTCTTTGCATTAATAATTTAAATGAACATTGAACCTGTGATGAAGAAGAAATAAATCCTAAATCCTTTAAGAGGAATCCTAATCCTAAGAGAGAGGAGAGAGCCTCTCTCTCTAAAACTACATCTAAATTATGAAAAGTGAATTACGAATTGTCTCCGAATTATCCCCTTCATTCCTTCACTTTGCAGCCTTTAATATGTGTTTTCTGGGCTTGAAACTGGGCCAGAAATAGCCCAGGATTTGCTGGTTGCGAAATCTGCCACGTTGATTTTCGTCACTGCGATGTGTCCGTGTGGAGCACGCATTTGCGTTGCTTAGCTATATGGCCACTATGGCAAGTTATATATCAAATCGAAGCCTTTGACGTTAGCTTTCCAACGCAACTAGAACCGCGTCATTTCGACCTCTGTAGCTCAGGTTATGACCATTTGAGTGTGAAGAGGTCAGGCTGCACAGCTTAGCAACTTCTTCAGCTTCTTGCATTCCTTCCACTTTTGCATGCTTCCTTTCCATCCTCTGAGTCATTCCTGCCCTGTAATCTCTGAAATCACTTAACACACATATCAAGGCATCGAATGATAATAAGAGAGATGGTGCACAAAATTGTGATCATCAACAATGGCGCTAAAAACTTGGTAGCGCTTTCAAACGTGAATCACACTTAGTCACAACTCCGCACAACTAACCAGCAAGTGCACTGGGTCGTCCAAGTAATACCTTACGTGAGTAAGGGTCGATCCCACGGAGATTGTTGGTATGAAGCAAGCTATGGTCATCTTGTAGATCTCAGTTTGGCGGATAGTAAATGTTATGGAGTTTTCGAATAATAAATAAAGCAAAAAATAAAGATAGAGTTACTCATGTAATTCAATGGTGGGAATTTCAGATAAGTGTATGGAGAAGCTTGTCCCTGTTGGATCTCTGCTTTTCTACTGCCTTCCTTCAATCCTTCTTATTCCTTTCCATGGCAAGCTGTATGTAGGGCATCACTGTTGTCAATGGCTACATCCCATCCTCTCAGTGAAAAAGATCCAAATACTCTGTCCCGGCACGGCTAATCATATGATTTTCGGTTCTCGATCATGTTGGAATAGAATCCCTTGATTCTTTTGCATTTGTCATCACGCCCAACAATTGCGAGTTTGAATCTCATCACAGTCATTCAATCCCTAAATCCTACTCGGAATACCACAGAAAAGGTTTATACTTTTCAGATTCTCATGAATGCTGCCATCAATCTAGCTTATACCATGAAGATTCTGATTAAGGAATCCAAGAGATATGCGCCCGGTCTAAAGTAGAACGGAAGTGGTTGACAATCACGTGTTCATAGGTGAGAATGATGATGAGTGTCACGGATCATCACATTCATCATGTTGAAGTGCAACGAATATCTTAGAACAGGAATGGCTGAATTGAATAGAAAATAGTAGTAATTGCATTAAAACTTGAGGTACAGCAGAGCTCCACACCCTTAATCTATGGTGTGTAGAAACTCCACCGTTGAAAATACATAAGTGATGAAGGTTCAGGCATGGCCGAATGGCAATCCCCTAAACGTAATCAAAAGACCGAATGGTCGAAAGACCTTGAATACAATAGTAAAAAGTCTTATTTATACTAGACTAGCTACTAGGATTTACAGAAGTAAGTGATTGATGCAGAAATCCACTTCCGGTGCCCACTTGGTGTGTGCTTGGGCTGAGCTTGAACTTTACATGAGCCGAGGCTTCTTTTGGAGTTGAACGCCAAGTTGTAACATGTCTTTGGCGTTCAACTCTGGTTCGTGATGTGTTTCTGGCGTTTGACTCCAGAATGCAGCATGGAACTAGCGTTGAGCGCCAGTTTATGTCATCTAATCACCAATAAAGTATATACTATTATATATTTCTGGAAATCTCTGAATGTCTACTTTCCAACGCTTTTGAAAGCGCGCCATTTAGAGTTCTATAGCTCCAGAAAATCCATTTCGAGTGCAGGGAGGTCAGATTCCAACAGCATTAGCAGTCCTTTGTCAGCCTCCTTATCAAAGTTTTTCTCAGGTCCCTCAATTTTAGCTAGAAATTACCTGAAATCATAGAAAAACACAAAAACTCATAGTAAAGTCCAGAAATGTGAATTTAGCATAAAAACTAATGAAAACATCCCTAAAAGTAGCTAGATTTTACTAAAAACTATCTAAAAACAATGCCAGAAAGCGTATAAATTATCCGCTCATCACAACACCAAACTTAAATTGTTGCTTGTCCCCAAGCAACTGAAAATCAATTAGGATAAAAAGAAGAGAATATATTATAAATTCCAAAATATCAATGAATATTAATTCTAATTAGATGAGCGGGACTTGTAGCTTTTTGTTTCTGAACAGTTTTGGCATCTCACTTTCTCCTTTGAAGTTTAGAATGATTGGCATCTATGGGAACTTAGAATTTCAGATAGTGTTATTGATTCTCCTAGTTAAATTTGTTAATTCTTGAATACAGCTACTTTTATGAGTCTTGGCCGTGGCCCTAAGCACTTTGTTTTCCAGTATTACCACCAGATACATAAATGCCACAGACACATAGCTGGGTGAAGCTTTTCAGATTGTGACTCAGCTTTGCTAAAAGTCCCCAGTTAGAGGTGTCCAGAGTTCTTAAGCACACTCTTTTTGCTTTGGATCATGACTTTAACCACTCAGTCTCAAGCTTTTCACTTGGACCTGCATGCCACAAGCACATGGTTAGGGACAGCTTGATTTAGCTGCTTAGGCCTGGATTTTATTTCCTTGGGCCCTCCTATCCATTGATGCTCAAAGCCTTGGATCCTTTTTACCCTTGCCTTTTGGTTTTAAGGGCTATTGACGTTTTCTGCTTTCTTTTTCTTTTTCTTTCTATTTATTTATTTTTTTCGTCAAAAATTTTTTTTTTCTACAAGCTTTTGCTTTTTCACTGCTTTTTTTTTCCTTCAAGAATCAATTTTCATGATTTTTCAGATTTTCAATAACATTTCTCTTTGTTCATCATTTTTTCAAGAGCCAACAATTTTAACATTCATAAACAACAAGATCAAAATTATGCACTGTTCAAGCATTCATTCAGAAAACAAAAAGTGTTGTCACCACATCAATATAATTAAACTAAATTCAAGGATACTTTCGAAATTCATGTACTTCTTGTTCTTTTAAATTAGAAACATTTTTTATTTAAGAGAGGTGAAGGATTTATGGAATTATTCATAGCCTTAAGACATAGTTACTAAATACTAATGATCATGAAGTAGAGACACAAAACATAGATAGACATGTAACATAAAAAACCAAAAAATAGAGAGATAAGAACAAGGAAGTTAATGAATGAGTCCACCTTAGTGAGGGTGGCGCCTTTTGAAGGACCAATGGTGCTTTTTGAGCTCCTTTATGTCTCTTCCTTGCTTCTGTTGCATGATCCCTAGTGATTTTGGTGTTCCTATCCTTAATTGCTCCCAATAATTATGTGGAGGAACATGTATCCCCTGAGGTATCTCAGGAATTTCTTGATGAGGGAATTCTTCACGCTCTCTTGATGTGCAGTCAAATGCTCTATTACTGAGCTATGGATCCTTGAGATGAATCTCTCCATCTCCCATGACTCAGAGGTGGAAGCTTTTGTCTTCCCTTTTCTCTTCTCTTTCTTTTCTTTTTTTTTTTGAGGTTTTTCTAGCCTTAGGTGCCATTAATGGTTATGGAAAAGCAAAAAAGCTATGCTTTTACTGTACTAAACTTAGAATGTTGCTCGCCCTCGAGCAAAAGAAGAAAGAATAGAAGAAGGAGAAGAAGATATGAGGGAGAGATGTGAGTGGTGAAGAAGAGAGGTGAGTTGAGGTAGGTGGGGATCCTGTGGGGTCCACAGATCCTGAGATAATCCTGTGGGGTCCACAGATCCTAAGGTGTCATGGATTTACATCCCTGCTCCAATGAGGCGTGTAAAATTCCCTCTGCATGCAATCCTGGCATTTAACGCCAGATTGGTGCTTGTTTCTGGCATTAAACACCAACTCTAAGCTTGTTCTGGGCGTTCAACGCCCATCTGCAGCATGTTTCTGGCGTTGAACGCCAGCTTTCCTCAGTGTGCAATCCTGGCATTTAAACGCCAGATTGCTGCATGTTTCTGGCGTTGAGTGCTAGATCCATGCTATGTTCTGGCGTTGCACGCCAGCCAGATGCTCCTTACTGGCATTTAAACGCCAATAAGTCCTTCCTCTAGGGTGTGATTTTTCTTCTGCTGTTTTTGATTCTGTTTTTAAATTTAGTATTTTTTT
This sequence comes from Arachis hypogaea, assembly GCF_003086295.3. Classification (NCBI taxonomy): domain Eukaryota; kingdom Viridiplantae; phylum Streptophyta; class Magnoliopsida; order Fabales; family Fabaceae; genus Arachis; species Arachis hypogaea. The sequence continues at coordinate 65,105,724 of NC_092041.1, read as the reverse complement.
CGTGACTCCACATGATCATGAACCTAATAAAACATAAAAGAACAATAAAAAAAATAAAATTAGATAAATAAAAATTGGGTTGCCTCCCAATAAGCGCTTCTTTAATGTCAATAGCTTGACAGTGGGCTCTCATGGAGCCACACAGGTGATCAGGTCAATGTTGTAGACTCCCAACACCAAACTTAAAGTTTGGATGTAGGGATTCAACACCAAACTTAGAGTTTGGCTGTGGCCTCCCAACACCAAACTTAGAGTTTAATTACGGGGGCTTTGTTTGACTCTGTACTGAGAGAAGCTTTTCATGCTTCCTCTCTATTGTTAAAGAAGAAGATCCTTGAGCTTTAAACACAAAGTAGTCCCCATTCAATTGAAGGACTAATTCTCCTTTGTTAACATCTATCACAGCTCCTGCTGTGGCTAGGAAAGGTCTTCCAAGGATGATGCATTCATCCTCCTCCTTCCTTGTGTCTAAGATTATGAAATCAGCAGGGATGTAAAGGCCTTCAACCTTTACCAACACGTCCTGTACCAATCCATAAGCTTATCTTACTGACTTCTCTGCCATTTGCAATGAGAGTATGGCAGGCTGTACCTCAATGATTCCCAGCTTCTCCATTATAGAGAGTGGCATAAGATTTATACCTGACCCCAGGTCACACAGAGCTTTTTCAAAGATCATGGTGCCTATGGTGTAGGGTATTACGAATTTGCCAAGATCTTGTCTCTTTTGAGGTAAAGTTTGCTAAACCCATGTATCTAGTTCACTAATGAGCAAGGGAGGTTCACCTTCCTAACTCTCATTACCAAATAACTTGGCATTCAGCTTCATGATAGCTCCTAAATATTGAGCAACTTGCTCTCCAGTTACATCTTCATCCTCTTCAGAGGAGAATAGTCTTCAGAGCTCATGAATGGCAGAAGGAGGTTAAATGGAATCTCTATGGTCTCTATATGAGCCTCAGATTCCCTTGGATCCTCAATAGGGAACTTTTTCTTGCTTGAGAGATGTCCCATGAGGTCTTCCTCATTGGGATTCACGTCCTCTCCTTCCTCTCTAGGTTTGGCCATGTTGATTATATCAATGGCCTTGCACTCTCTTTTTGGTTTCTCTTCAATATTGCTTGGGAGAGTACTACGAGGAGTTTCAGTGATTCTCTTACTCAGCTGGCCCACTTGTGCCTCCAGATTTCTAATAGAGGACCTTGTTTCACTCATGAAACTTAAAGTGGCCTTAGACAGATCAGAGACTAAGTTTGCTAGGTTAGAGGTGCTCTGTTCAGAATTCTCTGTCTGTTGCTGAGAAGATGATGGATAAGGCTTGATATTGCTAAGCCTATTTCTTCCACCATTATTAAACCCTTGTTGAGGCTTTTGTTGATCCTTCCATGAGAAATTTGGATGATTTCTCCATGATGAATTATAGGTGTTTCCATAAGGTTCACCCATATAATTTACCTCTATCATTGCAGGATTCTCAAGATCATAAGCTTCTTCTTCAGAAGATGCCTCTTTTGTACTGTTGGATGCATTTTGCCATCCATTCAGACTTTGAGAAATCATGTTGACTTGCTAAGTCAACATTTTGTTCTGAGCCAATATGGCATTTAGAGCATCAATTTCAAGAACTCCCTTCCTTTGAGGCGTCCCATTAATCACGGAATTCCTCTCAGAAGTGTACATGAACTGGTTATTTGCAACCATGTCAATAAGTTCTTGAGCTTCTACAGGCGTTTTCTTTAGGTGAATAGATCCACCTACAGAATGGTCCAGTGACATCTTAGAGAACTCAGATAGACCATAATAGAATATATCTATCATAGTCTATTCTGAAAACATGTCAGAAGGACATCCTTTGGTCATCTGCTTGTATCTTTCATAAGATTCATAGAGGGATTCACCATCTTTTTCTTTGAAGGTCTGAACATCCACTCTAAGCTTGCTCAGCTTTTGAGGAGGAAAGTACTTAGCAAAGAAGGCCGTGACCAGCATATCCCAGGAGTCCAGGCTATCTTTAGGTTGAGAGTCCAACCATGTTCTAGCTTTGTCTCTTACAGCAAAAGGGAAAAGCATGAGCCTGTAGACTTCAGGATCTACTCCATTAGTCTTAACAGTCTCACAAATCTGCAAGAACACAGTTAAGAACTGGTAGGAATCTTCTGATGGAAGTTCATGAAACTTGCAGTTCTGTTGTATTAGAGCAACTAATTGAGGTTTCAGCTCAAAATTGTTTGCTCCAATGGCAGGACTTGAGATTCTTCTTCCATCAAACTTAGAAGTAGGTGTAGTATAATCACCAAGCATCCTCCTTGCATTATTGTTGTTGGGTTCGGCTGCCATCTCCTTTTCTTGTTCGAAAATTTCAGCAAGGTTGTCTCTGGATTGTTGTAATTTAGCTTCTCTTAGTTTTCTCTTTAGAGTCCTTTCAGGTTCTGGATCAGCTTCAACAAGAATGCCTTTTTCATTGTTCCTGCTCATATGAAAGAGAAGAGAGCAGAAAAAGAAGAGGAATCCTCTATGTCACAGTAAAGAGGTTCCTTATTGTTAGTAGAAGAAGAAAGGGAATAAAGAAAAGAGAATCCAAACACAAGGGTGAAAATAGGGGCAGTGATTTGAGATGAAGAGAAGTATTAGTAAATGAATGAATAAATAGAATAAGATGAGAGACAGAAGTTTTCGAAAATAATTTTGAAAAGGAGTTAATGATTTTCGAAAATTAAGATAAGAAATAAAATTAAATAATTAATTAATTAATTTAAAAAATTTTTGAAAAAGAGGGAGGTATTTTCGAAAATTAGAGAGACAAGAGTAGTTAGGTGGTTTTGAAAAAGATAAGAAACGAACAAAAAGTCAAATATTTAGTTGAAAAAGATTTGAAAATTAATTTTGAAAAGATAAGAAGTTAAGAAGTTAGAAAAGATATTTTAAAATCAAATTTTTGAAAAAGATAAAATTTTGAAAACGATATGACATAAAAGATAAGATAAAAAGATATGATTAAAATTAAAATTGATTACTTTACTAACAAGAAACTAAAAGATAAGATTCTAGAATTTAAAGATTGAACCTTTCTTAACAAGAAAGTAACAAACTTCAAATTTTTGAATCAATCATATTAATTGTTAGCATAATTTTTGAAAATTTGAAATAAAATTAAGAAAAAGATTTTGAAAAATAATTTTAAATTTTTGAAAATCATAAGATAAAAATGAAAAAGATTTGATTTTTGAAAAAGTTTTGAAAAGGAGACATGATAATAAAATTGAAAGCAATTAAATAATAAAATTAAATGAAAAAGTACTCTTTGCATTAATAATTTAAATGAACATTGAACCTGTGATGAAGAAGAAATAAATCCTAAATCCTTTAAGAGGAATCCTAATCCTAAGAGAGAGGAGAGAGCCTCTCTCTCTAAAACTGCATCTAAATTATGAATTGTCTCCGAATTGTCCCCTTCCTTCCTCCACTTTGCAGCTTTTAATCTGTGTTTTCCGGGCTTGAAACTGGGCTGGAAATAACCCAGGATTCGCTGGTTGCGAAATCTGCCATGCTGATTTTTGTCACTGCGACGTGTCCGCGTGGAGCACGCGCTTGCGTTGCCTAGCTGTATGGCCACTATGGCAAATTATATATCAAATCAAAGCCCCGGATGTTAGCTTTCTAACGCAACTGGATGCGTCATTTGGACCTCTGTAGCTCAAGTTATGACCGTTTGAGTGCAAAGAGGTCAGGCTGAACAACTTAGCAACTTCTTCAACTTCTTGTATTCCTTTCACTTTTGCATGCTTCCTTTCTATCCTCTGAGTCGTTCCTGCCCTGTAATCTCTGAAATCACTTAACACACATACCAATGAATTACATAGGTATCTCTATCCTATTTTATGTTTTATCTATCTTTTAATTATCAAAATCCCATAACCATTTGAATCTGTATGACTGAGATTTACAAGAAGACTATAGCTTGGTTCAAGCTGGCAATCTCCGTGGGATCGACCGTTACTCACGTAAGGTATTACTTGGATGACCCAATGCACTTGCTGGTCAGCTGCGCAGAGTTGTGAGAAAAGTGTGAACTCACGAGTTTGTGTACTGATGTGTGGAAAACAATCCAACACAAAACTCACCGGCAAGTGTACCGGGTCGCATCAAGTAATAAAAACTCACGGATTGAAGGATTGAGCAATTTTAGTTTAGTGGTTGATTTAGTCAAGTGAATCAAGTATTGGTTGAGTGGTTTATCATTAACAGAAACTAAATTGCTTGGAATGTAAAGGGAGAGGGGAGAATTGCAATAAATTAAAGAGCAGGAAAGTAAAGGATGCTGAATCTTAAAGAACAAGAAATTAAATGACTGAAACTTAAAGTGCAAGAAATGTAAATTGCAGTAACTTAAAGTGCAAGAAATATAAATTGCTTGAATGGAAAAGGGAATTGAGGATTGGGAATTCAGAATTTCAGCAAAGGAAAGTAAATTGCAACAACTAATAAAGTAGAAATTGAATTAGAAACAACTAGAATTCAAACAGAAATGGAAATTAACTTGAAGCAGAGGTTCACAGAAGAACCAAAAGGAAAATGAGATCTCAGGGCTTTAGAGACTAGATAGCAAAGTCTAGATCTCAATTCCCTTCCCAGATCCAAGTTCACAAAGCAATTAACAAGAAATTGAAGAAGAAGCAGTAAAGGAAATGTAATTCAACTTAATTATGCAGAAAAGGAATTAAAGAGATTTTGAATGGAGATTGAGACAGAATTTCCTCAATTCTTCACACCCAAAACTCAAAACAAGAAAAGTAAAAGTGCCCAAGCAAGAACGAGGAAGAAGAGAGATCAATTCTCCTCCCCAATTCTCTGAAATCTCAGTAAGGTCCCTAAGAGAAAGTTCAAAAGCTCAAAATAAAAGTAAAGGTTCAAAGGAAAATTCAAAGTTCAAAAGTAAAAGAAAAGGTGAAAGGTCCTAATTACATCAAACTATCTCCTATTTATACACTTTCTATTCTTGGATCTTGGGATTTGGATGGGCTTTTGATTTGGTGAAGAAATGAATTTTATTGGATTTTTAATCCAATTTTAGCCCATGAAGAATTAGCTTCTAGGAGGCTGCCCTGCCCTTGTGGAGGGCAGGGCAGAAAATTGATGCGTGCAGCCTTGGTGCGAGCGTGGTGTGTTGGTGTGTGCTGCAGGATGCTGCCCTCCCCTCGCGGAGGGCAGGGCAGAAATTTCTGGTGCGCCATTTTGGTGCCTGTGCGCGCTGCTGGTGCTGCCGAATGATGCCTTGGTGCGCCAGGTTGGTGCGCTGGCCGTGCCATAACAAAATCCTGCCCTGCCCTCCGCGAGGGCAGGGCAGTGTTTCCAAATTGAAGTCCCGTGTTTGAGACTTGGCCGATGCACACGCTACTATTTTTCCTTGGCTTTCTTGGCACCATAATGAGGCCTAGTTCCTTGCTTCCTCATTGTGCTGTGTTCGACTCTTGTGGCAAGCAAGGGTAAACTTTTTCCTTTGATTTATTTTCCATGAAGGCCCGATACTGCCCTTGTGGAGGGCAGGGCAAGGTTTTGCTCTTCTTTGATCCAAGGCACAATTTTGTGCTCTGCCCTTGTCGTGGGCAGGGCAGAGTTGCCTCATCAAGCCTTGTTCCCTTATGTTGCCCTCCTAGAGGGCAGTGTGCCCTTGTGGAGGGCAATACTTGCATTCCTCCTTTATGCGCCACACCTTTTTCTCCTTTGGCCACACTTTCTTAGGCCACGCTTTCTCTTTTCTTCTTTTCTTCACCTACAATCAACCAAAATAACCACTCAAAGTATCACTAAATTCACAAGGCTTATAAATCAATTAAAAATCAATTAAATTCAGCGTAAACCTTATGAGTTAACATTAATTTCATGGTGGTTGTTTGATTTAAAGAAGTTGTGCATTTTCATTCCAAATCACTTACTTAGGATGCAAGAAAGTGCATAAAGACTAATAAAACAAGTGAAATTAGCTTGAAAAATGGGTATATGATGACTTGTCATCACAACACCAAACTTAAATCTTGCTTGTCCCCAAGCAAGCATCAAAATTAAGAGCAATTGAAATGAATAAGAAAAGAACACATATCCTTATTAGGCATATAGCAGAATTTGATTTACGAAGTCTTTATGCAGACAATGATAACTCAATTATTGTTGCTGTTACATAATATACATCTTTCCTCAAAGACTTGCTAAACTTGCTGTTATAAGACTTATTTTTTAATTACTCCCTTCCTAACTTTTCTTGGCTTGTAATGCTTAACAAGCTTATTATTCTTTTGGAGGTTTGGTGTCAAATGTTGCAGTAGTAGCCTTTGGCTTTATTTTTTTTTCTTTTTTACTCAACATCTTTCCACCACAGACACATGGCTCACTATTTCTTCCTAGGATCATTGATGCCCAGCATCTCTTTGGATAACTAAATGCTCTGTACCTAAGTTGCTCTTTATTGTGGACTTTCAATTGACCATCCCAAATCAGTTGATCTAAGTGTCCGGGTTTTAAAATACCCCTTAGAATTTACTCATCCAAGCATATCTTAGTACAAGAACACCACAGGTATATGTCCCAGGGTCCAAGCTATTGATGTCCAACCCTTATTTTTTTGTTTTTCTTGCCACTTTGGCTTTTTCTTCTTCTTTTTCTTTCTGTTTTTGTTCCCAAGGGCTTTTTCCTTATTGATAAGAATCTTTACAACAGCAAGCTAACTCACACTTTAATGAGAATGATATTATGCAACAATTATTTCATGAGTTATGCATTTAATCAAACACATATACCACCATTAACTTCCATTCTTACTTATGCAACATTGGATATTTTACTTTTCAATTCAAACAATTCTCTTTTATTCAAGCATGTGGGAAACAAAACAAAATTTAGCTAAGTGATGGATAACAAACAACATGCAGATTCGGCATTCTTAACAAACAATTTCACTTGCAACTAGATAAACACTTTAGCAAAACATACAATGGTTTCCAGATTCAAAACATTTCACAGCAGCAAGGATTAAGTTTAGATACAACCTTCGAAGTTGCAGTCCTTTGATTCTTCCTTCTGTTGTGTTCTCTTTGAGTTAAGATGCATAATGTCTTCAATTGTTGACTCATGTCCTGCATAATTCTCAAAGTTGCTTGCTTCTCAACCCCTTAATTATATGGTTAGTATGCATAAACTGAGTGTGGTTCCTGGATTTATTTAGGTGTGAGAACACCAAACTTAATTGTTTGCCACTGTCTCTTATGCAACAAGTTAACCATATGTGAAACCTTGTGTCCTTGCTAAAGGTTATGAAATTAAAGCCAAAAAGTAGTTAATCCGTTGAATAATGTGTTTGGTTGCTTGGAGCTAGCATCATGCAAGAGGTGAGAATGTGTTTTTAAATGATATTTTTGGTGGAACACCAAACTTAGAATCTTTCATTCTCCCTTAAATTGTTTTGGTGTGCAACACCAAACTTAGCTCCTTGCAATCCATACCAATTATTCAACATTTTTATTGAAAAAGCTATGAAAGAAAACTACCTCAGGTTGGGTTGCCTCCCAACAAACGCTCTTTTATTGTCACTAGCTTGACATATTCTATTTTCACTTCAAGGAGGATTTAGGTTCTGAACCTCTTTTTCCTTGTTCCATTGTCCTCCTAAGTATAGTTTTGCTCTATGACCATTTGCTGTAAACTGACTCTTTGTTGCTTCATCTAGCAATTCAATACTCCCATAAGGAAAAACCTTAGTTACCAAGTATGGACCAGTCCACTTAGACTTAAGCTTGCCAGGGAATATCTTGAGTCGTGAGTTGTACAAGAGTACTTGTTGTCCAGGTTTGAATTCTTTCTTCAAAATCTTCCTGTCATGCCATCTCTTGGCTTTTTCCTTGTATATCTTGGTATTTTCATAGGCTTCTAGCCTAAACTCATCCAGCTCATTTAGTTGCAACACCCTTTTCTCCCCTGCTGCTTCAGAATCAAGGTTTAGAAGTTTAGTAGCCCAAAAGGCTTTGTGTTCAAGCTCTACAAGGAGATGACAAGATTTGCCATATAACAGCTGAAATGGGGACTTCCCAATGGGAGTTTTGAAAGCTGTTCTGTACGCCCAAAGTGCATCTTCCAACTTCCTAGCCCAATCCTTTCTGGTGCTACCTACTGTTTTCTCTAGGATTTTCTTCAGTTCCCTGTTTGCTAATTCAGCCTGCCCATTAGTCTGAGGGTGATATGGTGTGGCCACTTTATGAATAACTCCATATTTATGAAGAAGTTTCTCCATTTGTTTATTACAAAAATGACCACCACCATCACTGATGAGACCCTTGGGTACTCCATATCTAGTAAAGATGTGCTTCTTTAGGAATTGAAGGACAATTTGTGCATCGCAGGTAGTTGTGGCTATGGCTTCCACCCACTTTGAAACATACTCCACTGCTACCAAGATATATCTAAAAGAATAAGAAGGGGGAAAGGGTCCCATGAAATGAATGCCCCATAGATCAAACAATTCTACTTCCAAAATGAAGTTCTGCGGCATCTCATTCCTTCTTGTTAATCCTCCTGCTCTCTGGCATTCATTACATTGGTGGACAAACTCTCTGGCATCTTTGAAGATAGTTAGTGATGCTAGCATAACCTTGATGCTATGATTTTAGGAAATTGCACGATCGGCAAAATTCCTTCCGGAAAGTGCACCGGTTATCGTCAAGTAAAAACTCACAATAGAGTGAGGTCGAATCCCACAAGGATTGGTTGAGTGAGCAATTCGGATTAGAAGTGTGTTCTAGTTGAGCGGAATCAAGATTCAGATGATAATTGCGGAATGTAAAATTGCATGAAGCAAAGAGCGAAGAAGCTAAATTGCTGAAATTAAAGGGATGGGGGTGATTGCATGAAATTTAAATTGCAGAATGTAAATAGAAGTGTAGATCAGAAATGGGAAGTTCATTGGGTGTTAGGAGATATTGAGATCTCCGAATCAAAACATTTTTATCTCTTCCTCAACCAATGCATTCATTGAATTTTGCTTGGCAATCCTATATGATTGGATCCCAATCCCTTGGCTCACCAATTCTCTCTAAAAACAAACAAATTCCCAATCCCTTGGTTTAAATGTTCATAAGAAGAGATGATGCTCAATCACTGATTATACCACACAGTTTCATGGACCACAATTTGGTAGGATTACATGTCACAATATCCATCCAAACCCCAACCCAATTCACTGTGAGAAAGCTTCTCTAGCATGAATCCCCCATTCCTTTCCCAAGGTTCCGAAGGATTCCAATTATGGATAGTTTCTTTCCCAAGACAACTACCCAATGGAATTAGATCGAGAAGCTTTCTAACAAAATTCAAGAGAAAAGATTGAAGAAGAAGATAAAACTATTATTGATTCATTGAATTACAATAGAGCTCCTTAACCCAATGAAAGGGGTTTAGTGAATCATAGCTCTGAATTCAATTACAAAAGTATAAAAATTTCAAAGTGTCAAAAAGTGCTAACTAACTTCAATTCTATCCTATTTATACACTTTCTAAATTAAGCTTCTGTTGTGATTCTTGGGCTTTGAGGCCTTTCCCTGATTTCCTTTTTGCTTTGGGTTTATGATCCATAATCCTGATGAGGCTGTGATCCAACTCTGTAACATTCATTGAGCAAACTTAGTGACAAACAAGTAATGACACAAGACTCAACAAATTGAAGTTCCAGACTCATCAATTCTTCAGCCCCAATCCCATAAACCATGATATTCAATTGGGTTTCATACCATAATAGGTTTAAGTTAATATTTGTGCTCAAATGCTAACTTAAACCTCAATATAATTGGCCCAGAAACCCTTTCAAAGAGTGGCGTTTAAGTTGAAGTTTAAGTTTCAGTTTAAGGTTAAACTGAAACTTAAACGTGGAATTGGAAGAAAGCAACCCAGGAGGATAATTACTCGAACACGTTTAAGCTTCAGTTTAAGGTTAAACTGAAGCTTAAACGTGGAAATGAAGATTGCAACCCTGGAGGCAATTCTTGGTTGAACACGTTTAAGCTCCAGTTTGAGGTCAAACTGGAGCTTAAACGTGGAAATGAGAAGGCAACCCTGGAGTAGCAAAAACGCCGAACACGTTTAACCTCCAGTTTGAGGTCAAACTGGAGGTTAAACGTGGGAATGAAGAAGGTAGCCCAGGAGTGTGAATGTCGAACACGTTTAAGCTCCAGTTTGAGGTCAAACTGGAGCTTAAACGTGAAAATGGCTTCCTGGTGCCTCATATAGTTCGAACACGTTTAACCTCCAGTTTGAGGTCAAACTGGAGGTTAAACGTGGAATCACTCCATTGGTGCCATTCTCATTCTGGCGTTTAACCTTCAGTTTGAGGTTAAACTGGAGGTTAAACGCCAGTTTCCTCTTTTCTCAGCTTTCATGATTCTGGCGTTTAACCTTCAGTTTAACCTTAAACTGAAGGTTAAACGCCACTTTCAGCATTTGGTGCATTCCTTATTCTGGCGTTTAACTTCCAGTTTAAGGTTAAACTGGAGGTTAAACGCCACTTTCAGCATTATATGGCACATGTGATCTTCAAGCTTCCTTTATTGATTTTGTTGCTTCCTTGCCTAGCCTCTTCTTCCCTGAAATCATCCACACAATTGCATCAAAGTCTTGCAAAATTTCATGAGAATTCTTCCATTCATAGCATTCAAGTAATATAACTAAAAACTCATGGAATTTGCATCAAAATTACACTGTTTGGATGATTCATTACTTTGTTGTTCATTTAACCATTCTTGGTTACTTTAAGCTCAAGAAAATGCATAAAACAACTAAAACTAACAGAAGAATGCTAGTGAAACTAGCCTAAGATGCCTTGGCATCACAACACCAAACTTAATACTTGCTTGTCCCTAAGCAAGTCCTGAGTTAAATTAGAAGAAAGTATGAAACAACAAGTAATACATTGGCTATACTAGCAAGCATTTGATGTTCATCAGAAGGGTTTTATGCAGAAAGTTGCAGCATCACTTTTTCATTCTTATCAGGTAGAATTATCACTTTTTCATTGCATCCATCAAATACTGCTATGGCCTCTTGTTATTCTTATGTTTTTGGCACATTTTCCTTTCTTTGTTTTTCTTTTTCTTAGAGCTCCTTTGCTCCTTGTTTGCTCAGTGTCATGTGTTGCACAAGCCTTTGGCATTTTCTTTTTCTTATCATTGCATTACACATATCCACTACAGGCATTTTAGTTCACATTTCTTCTTGAGACATTGGTGCCCAGCACCTCTTTGTGTAACTAAATGTTTTGTATTTAGGTTGCTCTTGATAATGGACTTTTGGTTGATAATCCCGGGTTAGTTAACCCAAGTTACCAAGTGTTAAAACACTCCTCAGAACCTATTCATCCAAGCATATCCTTAATACATAAACACCACAGGCATTTGTCTCAGAAGTTCAAACCATTGGTGCCTAGCTTATTTTCTCAAATTTTTTTGCTTTTTGGTTGCCCTTTTTCAGTGGCTTTTTCTTCTTCTTTTTCTTTCTTTTTCATGGCCAAAGACATTTATTCATCAAGATCCATAGACAATACTCAACTTCTACACAAAAAATGATAATTCTACACTCAATTTCTAGTGATCTGACTAAACAATCAAGCATGCATACCACCACTTAATTCTACTTGATTTGTCACTAATTGAGCCAAGTTACTTTTGTTCAAACTTTTCTTTTATTTTTGGAAACAGAACAAGCATGACAAGCATTTGTTTAAGAAGGTGAAGTTATATCCAAACATCTAGGCATTCACTTGATTCAAAGCAATAAACAAACAAACATCCAAATTGACTTAAAATGAAAGAAAGCTCATAAAGACAATTCACAAACTATTATTTGATTATTAAGGAACAAGACCACCTCTCATTTGTTGCTTGGTTCTTTTTGATTCTTGGGGTCCTGCTTCTTCTTGCTTCTTACCTCTTTTTGACCACTTGTACTTCCTTTATCTTTTCTCATGAGCTTTGTCCAGAATCCAGCCTTTTTCATTGTTTCTTCCACCCCTTTTTCAAGGATCATCGCCTTGTTTATTTCTCCTTCTTTTCTCCCTTTGAAATACTCATCAAAAGATGGGAATGCTGGGTCCATCTTGTGTAGTGTTCCCCTATGTAGTTAAGCTTGATTTGAGAACTGATGTTGTAATCAGCTTGAACTGAGTATCTTGCATTCTGCAAAGTGGTGGCTTCCTTGATTGCCAAGATATTGGCATCTTGGTGTTGGCATATGTGGCTGAGGGATTCCTGTAATTGTAAATTCTGTTCCCTTTGCAGATCTAGGAATCTTGATTCAAAGTTCCTTTGAATGTCCATCATTTTGAGGTGAAAGTCCTCTTGCCTCTCTTGAGACCTCATGTATTGTTGAGACATTCCTTCCATGATTTCCTGCATTCTGCTCATATCCATGGGGTCTCTAGGAACTTGCTGCCTTCTTTCTGGACTTCTTTGCTCTTCTTGCTCTTTTTCTCCTTCTTGCTTTGCTTCTTGCTCCTCTTCTGCTTGTTGCCCTTCTTCATTTCTTCTTTTTGTATGTCTTGGGGCACCTGGGCCAAGAGTCATTCTGTGAGCAGTTATGGCCATTCCAGGATATAGCCAATTAGGTCTTTCATCTTCAAGTGGTACTTGGGCATCGATGCATAGTCTAATGATGGTGCTAGGGAAGTGGAGCCAGGAGTCAGGGTCACTTTTCTCACTAAACTCTTGTATCTGTTCAGCAATGAGTTTATGAACTTTGATCTCCCCTCCCACCATAATGCAATGTAGCAAGATGGATCTTTTAGGGACTATTTCTGAAGAGTTTGCAGTAGGTAAGATGGATCTCCTAACTATTGCATACCATCCTTTAGCTTCAGGTGTTAGGTCTCCCGTTCTCAAGACTCTTGGAGCCCCTTTTGTTTTTCTCACCCATTCAGCTCTGATGGCACAAAGATCTTCAGCAATAGTCGTATAGTCAGGTTCTCCTATCATCCTTTCCTCATAACTTGCTTGGCTGAAACGTATGTTTTTCAGGCCAAGAGTTTTCATGATTGCTTTGGGGCTGAAGTCAACTTCCACCCCTCTCACATAGCTTTTGTAGGTGGGTTCCAAGGTTGGATCCTCCCTTACTGCATTTGCATAAAACTCCTTCACCAGGTTGACATTGATCTTAGTGATTGGCTTAGTCAATAGCTCCCACTTTCTCTTTATGATCTTCTCCCAAATACCTGGGAACTCATCCTTTTCCAGGTCAAAGGGAACCTCAGCTAGTACCCTTTTTGGTCTCATCCATTCGGCTTGAATCTCATGGAAAACTGATTTGTATTTCCATGCATCAAATTCCCTTTCCTCCTCCATGGGTTGCTTGTCTTTCCTTCTTTTGTGGCTAGATGAGGCTGCCATTGGTTCTTTAGTTTTGGAGAGTAACAAGCTAAGGTTGACAAGGTGAAGTAAGCAAATGTGGTTAGAAGAGTGGTGAGGTTGTTTTCGGCAATGAGATAGTTATGCTATGATGAAAGGAAATGTGCAATAAGGAGATTTGGTGGTGTGGAGCTCGTTCCTCAATTGCTTCTTTATAGTGCAAGCAAGTGAAAAATGGACGGCTAGGGTGATTTGTGAAGGATGGCTTGATGGTAAATATATGAATTAGGGAAAATGACGAATTGCTTTTCACTTTCTTGGAAGTATTCTAGGTGCATTAGGTTGTACATGTAGCTATCTTTTCATGCAGAACTTCTTTTTCCCATTTGTTAGTTTCAAAGACCTTTGAACTTCCTTTTGACCAAGCACCGTGCCTCCCCCCTTGTCTTTTTCCTCCATTATTATCCTTCCTTTTATACCTGCACAAACAAACAAAATTGCTATTATTTTTCGGTCCATGTGAATAGTATTTGCACATGTTTTTCATTCTTTTTAACTTGTAAATCAATGATTGTCTTCATGAGCTTATAACCGTGACTTTTGTGTGTATGCACACTTATTAATGGACACCAAACTTAGTGTTTGGTAATGTCTCCTGATGACATGAAATCCATGTTGGTTGTCCTTAATGAATGTGCATAATTCTAATAAATCATAGTCACTTTGGCTCTTTGATCCTAAGCAATTTTACTACCTAAAGTAATTGAAATCAAAGTATTAAAGCATGCAATGGTATACTTGTCATGAATTTCCAATCCAGAGGAACTTCTTGCTTTTCCTTAACTGTTGTTCAAAAAGGAACACCAAACTTAATGTTTGGTTATGCACCTTAAATGAAAGATTGAATACAATTTGATAAGATTTGGGGATGCCTTTAAGCACACCAAACTCAGAGACAAATTGTATTTTACCTGCAATGTTTAGTGTACTTTATCAACAGTTGTCCTGAGGATTCAAATTCATGCATAAGAAACCATGCTTTATTAAATGCAGAGCAAAACAATAAAGAGTAAGGATACTAAAAACATGGGTTGCCTCCCATGAAGCGCTTCTTTAACGTCACTAGCTTGACGGTTGTCACTTGTTAGGGTGGATTGTAGTGCTTGATGTCTTCTCCTCTCACTAGGAAAACGTCCCCATTTGATTCCTTTATGATTTCCAAATGTTCCATAGAAAGAACTTTGTTGATTGTGAACACTTGGGGGAGCTGGGAAGGAATGGGTTTGAGGTCAGGTGGGATTGGCAGATAATGACTTGATATCACTTCATCTCCCGGAGAGAAACCTTCAGTGGGAATTTTCTTGTTTCTCCACCCTCTTGGCACTTTCTTTACAATTCTTCCCTCTCTCTTGAGGACTTCTTCATTGACTCTTATGCCAGGAGGTTCTTTCTTATCTGTTTCTTTTAATTCTTGTGGCTTTAACTCTTGCAAATCTTGTTTGCCTTCCAAGGACTGTTTTAGAGTTTCAGTTGCTGGATTGCTTTCCTCCAAACAGAGATGGCTACTATCATCCTTAGGCTTTTCAGATTCTGGTTCAGGCTCAGATGCAGGTTTGAAAACATGGAAAATGAGCTGTTCATCATGTATTCTCAAAATCAGCTCTCCTTGTTCTACATCTATGAGTGCTCTAGCAGTGGCTAGAAATGGCCTTCCCAGAATGATAGGGTGTAGGTAGCTTTCCTCCATGTCCAAAATGACAAAGTCTGTGGGGAAGAAATAATTTCCCACTTTCACCAGCACATTCTCAACTACCCCTTCAGCTTGCTTTTGAGTTTTGTCAGCCAGTTGTATGATTACATCAGTGGATCTTACCTCATTCAGTTGTAGCCTCTTCATAAGAGTCAGAGGCATCACATTTATGCTAGCTCCTAAATCACAGAATCCTCTGTCAATTTTTGTTTCCCCTATGATGCAAGGAATATGGAAACTTCCTGGGTCTGTTTTCTTAGAGACTATGTCTTTCTTGATGAGTGCACTGCATTCTTTGTTCATGATTACAGTTTGTCCTCTCTTCAAAACTCTTTTCTTGCTCAGCAATTCCTTCAAATACTTGATATGTGTAGGCATCTGCTGGAGGATATCAAGAAAGGGAATATTGATATGGAGAGACTTAAATGTCTCTAGGAACCTTGAATATGTTTTCCCTTTTTCACCTCCTCCTAACCTCTGAGGAAAGGGTGCTTTTGGTTGGTATGTTTCCAGCGTGCCTTCCTTTTGCATATCCTTAGCTTGCTCCGTTTCACTTTCCTGCTTAGCGTCTTCCACACTTTCTTTCAAGATTTCTGGTTCCTTTTCTGAGGGTCTGATTCCTTCTTCTTCTGAGACTTCCTTCAATGTGGTGATGGCCTTGCATTCTTCCCATCTCACTCCCTTTTGTTCCCCTTTAGGATTCTTTTCTGTGTCACTAGGGAACACTGCAGTTGACTTAGGGGTCTGTTGAGAAAGTTCTACTCGAGCCTCCATCCACTTGAGTTTTTCGCCATGGTTCCTTAAGGTCGATCTCACATCGTCCCTAAAACTTTTCAACTCACTTATGTCCTGACCCATGTTTACTAACCTTCCTTCTATCCTGTTTAATTGATCTTGAAATTGTTGGTGCGGATCGGATTGGGCAGGTTGGTTATTTTGGCCATGATATGGTGGTTGGGAGTAAGTGTTTTGTGTGGCTTGGTATGATCTTTGGTTGGAGTTTTGGTATATGGAATTGTTATGTTGGTTGTGGTTGTAAGGTTTGTGGTTTTGTGGTTGGCTTTGCTGGTTTCCCCACCCAAAGTTTGGGTGGTTTTTCCATCCTGGGTTGTAAGTGTTGGAATGTGGATCATATGATTGCCTTTGTTGGTTTCCCACATAGTTGGCCTCTTCCCAATCATTTCCTTCAATGCTTACTTCCTCTTGATCTTGTGTGTGTATTGCAGCCACTTGCTTTGTGTCTAATTTCCTGGTGAGCTCTGCTAGTTGCTTGGCAAACACCTTGTTTTGGGCTAGAATTGTATCAACATGGTTCAGCTCCATGACTCCCTTAGTGTTGTGTCTCTCTGAAGCATAGTAGTATTCATTCTCAGCCACTGTCTCAATCACTTCAATGGCTTCTTCCACAGTCTTTTTCCTGTTCAATGAACCTCCTGATGAATGGTCTACAGCCTTCCTTGATTCATAAGAAAGTCCATCATAGAAAATATGCAATTGCACCCAGTCAGGGAACATGTTTGGTGGGCATTTCCTTGTCAACTCTTTGAACCTCTCCCATGCCTCGTAGAGCGTCTCACCATCTTGTTGTCTAAAAGTCTGAACCTCAGATCGAAGCCTATTGACCCTTTGTGGGGGGTAGAAACGTGCCAGAAACTTGCTCTCCACCTCATCCCAGGTTGTTAGGCTGTCCCTTGGGAATGATTCCAGCCACTTAGCTGCCTTGTCCCTAAGTGAAAATGGGAACAAGAGCAGTTTGTAGGCATCTTCCTGGACTCCATTGGACTTCACTGTGTCACAATTCCCAGAGGTTGGGTTTATGTATGAACCAAGTACCCTCCTCTCAGGGATGGCATTGTTTCCATCATCCCTCTCATGGTTGTGAACTTCTCTATCCATGTTGAGATCTAGAGCTTCCTCAAAGTTGTCCTCAGATTCTCCTTCAGATTCTTCTTCTCCCAGTACCCTCTTCCTTCTTGCTTCCCTTCTAAGTCTATAAAGGGTCCTCTCTGGTTCGGTATATGGAGGGGTTGATGTCTCTCCTCTCCTACCTGTCATACAAGAACACACCACAAGCAACAAACAAGTGGAATACTCTTGGTTAATAGAAGAGTATGGTTAGAGAAGTTGAGGAATTAATTCAAATAGTTAGTGGGTCAGTGAGTTAGTTGCTTGAAATGAAAGGCAATAGAAAGAAAAAGCAAATAACAGAGTGCAGAAATTAAACTTCAACAAGTAACTGAATTAACAAAACAAGAAAAATGCTCAATCTAGTTAACTTCCAATTTGAGAATTGTCAATCGAAAACCAATCCCCGGCGACGGCGCCATAAACTTGATGCTAGCATAACCTTGATGCTATGATTTTAGGAAATTGCACGATCGGCAAAATTCCTTCCGGCAAGTGCACCGGTTATCGTCAAGTAAAAACTCACAATAGAGTGAGGTCGAATCCCACAAGGATTGGTTGAGTGAGCAATTCGGATTAGAAGTGTGTTCTAGTTGAGCGGAATCAAGATTCAGATGATAATTGCAGAATGTAAAATTGCATGAACTAAAGAGCGGAGAAGCTAAATTGCTGAAATTAAAGGGATGGGGGTGATTGCATGAAATTTAAATTGCAGAATGTAAATAGAAGTGTAGATCAGAAATGGGAAGTTCATTGGGTGTTAGGAGATATTGAGATCTCCGAATCAAAACATTTTTATCTCTTCCTCAACCAATGCATTCATTGAATTTTGCTTGGCAATCCTATATGATTGGATCCCAATCCCTTGGCTCACCAATTCTCTCTAAAAACAAACAAATTCCCAATCCCTTGGTTTAAATGTTCATAAGAAGAGATGATGCTCGATCACTGATAATACCACACAGTTTCATGGACCACAATTTGGTAGGATTACATGTCACAATATCCATCCAAACCCCAACCCAATTCACTGTGAGAAAGCTTCTATAGCATGAATCCTCCATTCCTTTCCCAAGGTTCCGAAGGATTCCAATTATGGATAGTTTCTTTCCCAAGACAACTACCCAATGGAATTAGATCGAGAAGCTTTCTAACAAAATTCAAGAGAAAAGATTGAAGAAGAAGATAAAACTATTATTGATTCATTGAATTACAATAGAGCTCCCTAACCCAATGAAAGGGGTTTAGTGAATCATAGCTCTGAATTCAATTACAAAAGTATAAAAATTTCAAAGTGTCAAAAAGTGCTAACTAACTTCAATTCTATCCTATTTATACACTTTCTAAATTGAGCTTCTGTTGTGATTCTTGGGCTTTGAGGCCTTTCCCTGATTTCCTTTTTGCTTTGGGTTTATGATCCATAGTCCTGATGAGGCTGTGATCCAACTCTGTAACATTCATTGAGCAAACTTAGTGACAAACAAGTAATGACACAAGACTCAACAAATTGAAGTTCCAGACTCATCAATTCTTCAGGCCCAATCCCATAAACCATGATATTCAATTGGGTTTCATACCATAATAGGTTTAAGTTAATATTTGTGCTCAAATGCTAACTTAAACCTCAATATAATTGGCCCAGAAACCCTTTCAAAGAGTGGCGTTTAAGTTGAAGTTTAAGTTTCAGTTTAAGGTTAAACTGAAACTTAAACGTGGAATTGGAAGAAAGCAACCCAGGAGGGTAATTACTCGAACACGTTTAAGCTTCAGTTTAAGGTTAAACTGAAGCTTAAACGTGGAAATAAAGATTGCAACCCTGGAGGCAATTCTTGGTCGAACACGTTTAAGCTCCAGTTTGAGGTCAAACTGGAGCTTAAACGTGGAAATGAGAAGGCAACCCTGGAGTAGCAAAAACGCCGAACACGTTTAACCTCCAGTTTGAGGTCAAACTGGAGGTTAAACGTGGGAATGAAGAAGGTAGCCCAGGAGTGTGAATGTCGAACACGTTTAAGCTCCAGTTTGAGGTCAAACTGGAGCTTAAACGTGAAAATGGCTTCCTGGTGCCTCATATAGTTCGAACACGTTTAACCTCCAGTTTGAGGTCAAACTGGAGGTTAAACGTGGAATCACTCCCTTGGTGCCATTCTCATTCTGGCGTTTAACCTTCAGTTTGAGGTTAAACTGGAGGTTAAACGCCAGTTTCCTCTTTTCTCAGCTTTCATGATTCTGGC
Source organism: Arachis hypogaea (assembly GCF_003086295.3). NCBI lineage: Eukaryota > Viridiplantae > Streptophyta > Magnoliopsida > Fabales > Fabaceae > Arachis > Arachis hypogaea. Next base: position 65,086,468 of record NC_092041.1, on the reverse strand, counting down.
GTTTAACCTTCAATTTAACCTTAAACTGAAGGTTAAACGCCACTTTCAGCATTTGGTGCATTCCTTATTCTGGCGTTTAACTTCCAGTTTAAGGTTAAACTGGAGGTTAAACGCCACTTTCAGCATTATATGGCACATGTGATCTTCAAGCTTCCTTTATTGATTTTGTTGCTTCCTTGCCTAGCCTCTTCTTCCCTGAAATCATCCACACAATTGCATCAAAGTCTTGCAAAATTTCATGAGAATTCTTCCATTCATAGCATTCAAGTAATATAACTAAAAACTCATGGAATTTGCATCAAAATTACACTGTTTGGATGATTCATTACTTTGTTGTTCATTTAACCATTCTTGGTTACTTTAAGCTCAAGAAAATGCATAAAACAACTAAAACTAACAGAAAAATGCTAGTGAAACTAGCCTAAGATGCCTTGGCATCAGTTAGCCATTAGAAACCACTTTGCAATATCTTTGCAGCTGTTCTTTCTGGACCAAAGTGTCCACCATAAGCTGAGCCATGGCAATGCCATAATATATCTCTTATTTCACTCTCAAGGACACATCTCCTAATTATTCCATCAGAACATCTTTTGAACAGATAAGGTTCATCCCACAAGAACTTCCTTGCTTCATTGATTAGTTTCTTCACTTATTGCATCGTGAATTCTTGAGGTATCTTCCTCCCCACTTTGTAGTTTGCTATATCAGCGAACCATGGTGTTTGTTGGATCAGCATAAGATGTTCATCTGGGAAGCTTTCATTCACAGGTTGTGAGGCCTTTTGAATTGTTTCTTGTGGCAGCCTTGACAAATGATCAGCAACTCGGTTTTCATTGCCCTTCCTGTCCCTTACCTCAATGTCAAATTCTTGTAGGAGTAGAATCCACCTGATAAGTCTTGGTTTAGCATCCTGCTTTGACATCAAATACTTGAGGGCGGCATGATCGGTATAAACCACAATTTTAGATCCTATCAAGTACGATCTAAACTTGTCAAATGCATAGACTACAGCTAACAATTCCTTCTCTGTTGTAGTGTAGTTTTTTTGAGCCTCATTCAATACTTTACTTGCATAATATATGACATGATGCAAATTTCCCTTCTTTTGTCCAAGTACAGCACCAATTGCAATATCACTTGCATCACACATGAGTTCAAACGGTAAGTTCCAATCCGGGGGTGTGATAATTGGTGCTGTTGTGAGTTTATGTTTTAAAGTTTCAAAGGCATGCTGGCAATTTTCATCAAAAACAAAGGGTTTATCAATCATTAACAGGTTACTCAAAGGTTTGGCTATTTTTGAAAAATCTTTGATAAACCTTCTATAAAATCCTGCATGCCCCAAGAAACTTCTAACAGATTTCACATTAGTTGGTGGAGGGAGCTTTTCTATTATTTCCACTTTTGCCTTGTCAACCTCTATCCCTTTTCTTGAAACTTTATGACCAAGAACAATCCCCTCAGGCACCATGAAATGGCACTTCTCCCAGTTCAAAACCAAATTAGTTTCTTGGCACCGTTTCAAAACAAGAGTTAGATGGTTTAAGCAAGTATTGAAATTATCACAAAAAACAGAGAAGTCATCCATGAAAACCTTTAAAAAATTTTCAACCATATCTGAGAAAATGGAGAGCATACACCTTTGAAAAGTGGCTGGGGCATTGCATAATCCGAATGGCATTCTTCTATAAGCAAAAACTCCAACTGGGCATGTGAATGAAGTCTTTTCTTGGTCCTTTGGATCTACCACTATCTGATTATACCCAGAATAGCCATCCAGGAAGCAATAATAAGCATGGCCAGCCAACCTTTCAAGCATCTGATCAATGAAAGGAAGTGGGAAGTGATCTTTGCGTGTGGCATCATTCAACCTTCTATAGTCAATACACATCCTCCACCCCGTCACAGTTCTTGTGGGAATGAGTTCACTCCTCTCATTAATAATGACTGTCATCCCACCCTTCTTTGGTACCACTTGGACTGGGCTTATCCATGAGCTATCGGAAATAGGATATATGATTCCTGCATTCCACAATTTCATTACTTCCTTCTGGACGACTTCCTTCATTGCAGGATTTAGTCTTCTCTGAGGTTGAATTACTGCTTTGGAATTGTCCTCCAAAAGAATTTTATGCATACATACTGTAGGGCTAATGCCCTTCAGGTCATCAACGGTCCATCCTAAAGCATCCTTGTGAGCTCTGAGAACATCAAGAAGCTCTCCTTCTTCTTTCTTTGTCAAAGATGAATTAATGATCACTGGAAAGCTCTCTGAAGTGCCAAGAAATGCATATTTGAGATGAGAAGGTAATGGCTTCAGTTCTTGCTTTTGCACCTCTTCTTTCTTGCTTGGTTCCACCCCTTTGTCTATGGAAACCTCAGCTGCGTGTTCCTCTATTGTTTCTTGATTATCTTTTTCTTGCTCATGATGATTAATGTCTAACATTTCTTCCACCAGGCTCTCTATCATATCCACTCTCAAATGATCTTCCTTCTCAGGAGGGTGTTGCATTGACTTAAAAACATTTATGATTATTTGCTCATTGTGTACTCTGAAAATCATTTCTCCTTTTTCCACATCTATAATGGCTCTTGCAGTTGCTAGAAATGGTCTTCCCAAGATGATTGAATTGTTTCCTTCCTCGTCGGTGTCTAGGATTACAAAGTCTGCAGGGAAGATAAACTCTCCAACCTTTACTAACAAATTTTCCACAATTCCATTTGGTGTCTTGATTGATCTGTCGGCCATGACTAGTGACATCCTGGTGGGTTTAAGTTCTTCTATGGCAAGCTTCTTCATCATGGATAAGGGCATTAAGTTGATACTAGCTCCAAGATCACAGAGAGTTTTGTCCAAGGATAGTTTGCCTATGGTGCATGACACTACAAAACTCCCTGGATCTTTAAGCTTTGGTGGAATTCCTTTTTGGAGCACGGCGCTACATTCCTCACTGAGCATCACCGTCTCCTTCTCATTCCAATCTCTCTTTTTATTGATGAGCTCCTTCAAAAACTTGGCATACAGAGGCATTTGCTCCAATGCCTCAGCTAAAGGTATGTTGATTTCCAGTTTCTTGAAAGTTTCAAGAAATTTGTGGAAATGTTGATCCTTTGTCTCTTTGTGGAATCTTTGGGGATATGGTAGTGGTGGTGTTGAGCTCTTCTCCACTTGATGTTGTCTTGGATTTGGTTCTTCCCTGATCTGCTTTCTTTTTTTTAGATTCCGTGGTTGGTTGTTTTCCTCTGTGAATTTTTCTGGGACATTCTCGCTTGTTATGTCCTTGTTGTTAGCATCATCATTCTTTGTTGGCTTTTTGTCATTCTCCATAAGTTTCTTGGTTACTCCTTGGTTGCTATCCACTAATGTCTTTCCACTCCTTAATTGCACAGCTTTGCATTCTTCTTTTGGGTTAGGAATGGTGTCACTTGGTAGTGAGCTTGATGGTTTTTCAACAGAAATTTGTTTGGAAATTTGCCCAATTTGCCTTTCTAAGTTCTTCATGGAAGCTTCTTGGTTTTTTGTTGTTAATTCTTGGTTTTCCATCATCTTTTCCATGAGCATTTCTAGATTAGTGATCCTCTGAGAGTCTTGTGAGATTGGTTGGTTTTGGGTTGTTGATGGATGATGATAGGTGTTTTGGTTAGTTGGGTGGTTATTGGGTGGATAATGGTTAGAGTTGGGATAAGTGTTTTGTGGTTTTCTGTATGTGTTTTGGTTAGTGTTTGGCTGGTTGTTGTTTGTGTTTTTCCAATTGTTTTGGGTTGAGTTCCTTTGCCATGGCTGTTGGCTTTGATTGTGGTTGTCTCCCCATCTGAGGTTGGGATGGTTCTTCCAAGAAGGGTTATAAGTATCTCCATAGACTTCATTAAGTCCAGGATTTTGGTTGTGCATGTATTGGACTTGCTCTTGCTGTTGCTCCTCTTGAATTTCTTCATTTTGCCCCCAAGTAGTTGATGGTTGGCTTGTGGCACTTACTGATGCAACTTGCAAGCCATCAATCCTTTTGGCCATTTGCTCAAATTGTTGTTGAATTTGCTGCTGCATTATCTTTTTCTGAGCTAGAATTGAATCCACTCCTTCCAACTCCATTACTCCTCTTCTTTGTGATGGTTGGCATTATCTTTGATGAGCAAAGAAATATTGGTTATTGGCCACCATATCGATGAGGTTTTGAGCTTCCTCTGTAGTTTTCATGAGTTGTAAAGAGCCTCCAGCTGAATGATCAAGTGCTTCTTGAGCCTTAAGAGTGAGCCCCTCATAGAAATTCTGCAGCTTGTCCCACTCAGTGAACATCTTTGGTAGACATTTCCTCAATAGTGCCTTATATCTTTCCCATGCTTCATATAAATTTTCAGCCTCCATTTGAGTGAATGTCTGCACCTCAGTCTTCAATCTTATGATCCTTTGAGGTGGATAAAATTTGGCAAGAAACTTGCTCACCAAGTCATTCCAAGTTTTGATGCTCTCTTTTGGAAATTTCTCTAGCCATTGAGTGGCTTTGTCTCTGAGAGAAAATGGAAAGAGCAACAACTTGTAGCTATCAGGAGGCACACCATTGGTTTTCACAGTATCACAAATCCTCAAGAAGGTAGATAAGTGTTGATTTGGGTCCTCCAATGGCCCTCCTCCAAAAGAACAGTTGTTTTGAACCAAAGTGATGAGTTGTGGCTTTAGTTCAAAATTGTTTGCATTGACATTAGGAGTAAGAATGCTACTTCCACAGTGTCTAGCATTTGCAAATGTGTATAAAGCCAGGACTCTTCTTTGTTGTTGGTTATTGTTGGCCCCTCCTCCTGGTTGATTGAGATTTGATGGATCTCCTTCCATTTCTTGGAATTCCTCCTCAGATTCTTCCTCTCCAATAACATTCTTCCCTCTTTCAGCTCTTCTTATTCTTCGAAGAGTTCTTTGGTCAATTTCAGAGAGGATAGGGGAAGATCTTCCTGTACCTGACATACAAACACACAACAATAACCACACAGATCCAGAAAACCAATGAAACTTCAATCTATAGCTAGAATGGAGTTTTAGTTAGTTTAAGCAAAAATTCAAACAGTTAGTGTGTTAGCCAAAATTAAAAACAACAGAAAAGAAAAAGTGCTTGATCTAGATCTCCACTTCACTTAATCATTGTCAATCTATTTCAATCCCCGGCAACGGCGCCAAAAACTTAATGTGTGGAAAACAATCCAACACAAAACTCACCGGCAAGTGTACCGGGTCGCATCAAGTAATAAAAACTCACGGGAGTGAGGTCGATCCCACAGGGATTGAAGGATTGAGCAATTTTAGTTTAGTGGTTGATTTAGTCAAGCGAATCAAGTATTGGTTGAGTGGTTTATCATTAACAGAAACTAAATTGCTTGCAATGTAAAGGGAGAGGGGAGAATTGCAGTAAATTAAAGAGCAGGAAAGTAAAGGATGCTGAATCTTAAAGAACAAGAAATTAAATGACTGAAATTTAAAGTGCAAGAAATGTAAATTGCAGTAACTTAAAGTGCAAGAAATATAAATTGCTTGAATGGAAAAGGGAATTGAGGATTGGGAATTCAGAATTTCAGCAAAGGAAAGTAAATTGCAACAACTAATAAAGTAGAAATTGAATTAGAAACAACTAGAATTCAAACAGAAATGGAAATTAACTTGAAGCGGAGGTTCACAGAAGAACCAAAAGGAAAATGAGATCTCAGGGCTTTAGAGACTAGATAGCAAAGTCTATATCTCAATTCCCTTCCCAGATCCAAGTTCACAAAGCAATTAACAAGAAATTGAAGAAGAAGCAGTAAAGGAAATGTAATTTAACTTAATTATGCAGAAAAGGAATTAAAGAGATTTTGAATGGAGATTGAGACAGAATTTCCTCAATTCTTCACACCCAAAACTCAAAACAAGAAAAGTAAAAGTGCCCAAGCAAGAACGAGGAAGAAGAGAGATCAATTCTCCTCCCCAATTCTCTGAAATCTCAGTAAGGTCCCTAAGAGAAAGTTCAAAAGCTCAAAATAAAAGTAAAGGTTCAAAGGAAAATTCAAAGTTCAAAAGTAAAAGAAAAGGTGAAAGGTCCTAATTACATCAAACTATCTCCTATTTATATACTTTCTATTCTTGGATCTTGGGATTTGGATGGGCTTTTGATTTGGTGAAGAAATGAATTTTATTGGATTTTTAATCCAATTTTAGCCCATGAAGAATTAGCTTCTAGGAGGCTGCCCTGCCCTTGTGGAGGGCAGGGCAGAAAATTGATGCGTGCAGCCTTGGTGCGAGCATGGTGCGTTGGTGTGTGCTGCAGGATGCTGCCCTGCCCTCGCGGAGGGCAGGGCAGAAATTTCTGGTGCGCCATTTTGGTGCCTATGCGCGCTGCTGGTGCTGCCGAATGATGCCTTGGTGCGCCAGGTTGGTGCGCTGGCCGTGCCATAACAAAATCCTGCCCTGCCCTCGCGGAGGGCAGGGCAGTGTTTCCAAATTGAAGTCCCGTGTTTGAGACTTGGCCGATGCACATGCTACTATTTTTCCTTGGCTTTCTTGGCACCATAATGAGGCCTAGTTCCTTGCTTCCTCATTGTGCCGTGTTCAACTCTTGTGGCAAGTGATGAGCGGATAATTTGTATGCTTTTTGGCATTGTTTTTAGTATGTTTTTGGTATGATATAGTTAGTTTTTAGTATATTTTTATTAGTTTTTAGTTAAAATTCACTTTTCTGGACTTTACTATGAGTTTGTGTGTTTTTCTGTGATTTCAGGTATTTTCTGGCTGAAATTGAGGGACCTGAGCAAAAATCTGATTCAGAGACTGAAAAGGACTGCAGATGCTGTTGGATTCTGACCTCCCTGCATTCGAAGTGGATTTTCTGGAGCTACAGAAGCCCAATTGGCGCGCTCTCAACGGCGTTGGAAAGTAGACATCCTGGGCTTTCCAGCAATATATGATAGTCCATACTTTGCCCAAGATTTGATGGCCCAAACCGGCGTTCAAAGTCACCCTCAGGAATCCCAGCGTTAAACGCTGGAACTGGCACCCAAATGGGAGTTAAACGCCCAAACTGGCACTAAAGCTGGCGTTTAACTCCAAGAAGAGTCTCTACACGAAAATGCTTCATTGCTCAGCCCAAGCACACACCAAGTGGGCCCGGAAGTGGATTTTTATGTCATTTACTCATTTCTGTACACCTTAGGCTACTAGTTTTCTATAAGTAGGACCTTTGACTATTGTATTGGAGAGTCTTTCGATCTTTGTGAGTCTTTCGATCTTTGGATCTTTTGATCATGTTTTTATGATTGAACCCTCTTTGGGAGGCTGGCCATTCGGCCATGCCTAGACCTCATGCTTATGTATTTTCAACGGTGGAGTTTCTACACACCATAGATTAAGGTGTGGAGCTCTGCTGTACCTCGAGTATTAATGCAATTACTATTGTTCTTCCATTCAATTCCGCTTGTTCTTGTTCCAAGATATCACTTGTTCTTCAACTTGATGAATGTGATGATCCGTGACACTCATCATCATTCTCACCCATGAACAAGGTGACTGACAACCACTCTTGTTCTACAAGCGATTAAGGCTCTAGTGAATATCTCTTGGATTCCTGATTGCACGATGCATGGTTGATCGCCTGACAACTGAGTGCTCGTCTGACAAACGAGCCAACCATTCCGTGAGATCAGAGTCTTCGTGGTATAGGCGAGAACTGATGGCAGCATTCAAGAGAATCCGGAAGGTCTAACCTTGTCTGTGGTATTCTGAGTAGGATTCAATGATCGAATGACTGTGACGTGCTTCAAACTCCTGAGGGCGGGGCGTTAGTGACAGACGCAAAAGAATCACTGGATTCTATTCCGGCCTGATTGAGAACCGACAGATGAATTCCGCTTTGCTGTGACAGAGCATATACAATCGCTTTCACTGAGAGGATGGGAGGTAGCCACTGACAACGGTGAAACCCTTGCTTAAGCTTGCCATGGAAAGGAGTAAGAAGGATTGGATGAAGACAGTAGGAAAGCAGAAAGACGGAAGGGAAGGCATCTTCATGCGCTTATCTGAAGTTCCTACCAATGAATTACATAAGTATCTCTATCTTTACCTTTGTGTTATTTTCGTTCATCACCATTACCATTTGAGTTTGCCTGACTAAGATTTACAAGATGACCATAACTTGCTTCAATACTAACAATCTCTGTGGGATCGACCCTTACTCGCGTATGGTTTATTACTTGGACGACCCAGTGCACTTGCTGGTTAGTTGTGCGAAGTTGGGTAATGCCATGGTATTGAGCTACCAAGTTTTTGGGGTTCATGACCGGGGATTATGAGAGTTGTGAAAAAGTATTGTTCACAATTTCGCGCACCAAGTTTTTGGCGCCGTTGCCGGGGATTGTTCAAGTTTTGAGCAAGCTTTTGGTAACATCAGTGCCAAGATCCGGCAACAACACCAAGTTTTTGGCGCCGTTGCCGGGGATTGTTCAAGTTTGGACAACTGACGGTTCATCTTGTTGCTTAGATTAGGTATTTATTTTTTTCGAAATTCTTGAAGATGAATTCTAGAGTTTCATGATGATTTGTTGAAATCTGGCTGGCTGAGAAGCCATGTCTAATTTCATTGGACCGAGGTTTCAACTTATTACCACAAGAGCTTGTTGATTTTTATCAAATCTTGCTTTTGGAGCAATGATCTGCTAAGGCTTGGCTGGCCTCTGGCCATGTCTAGTGTTTTGGACCGAAGCTTTCTTTGAAAGCTTGGCTGGCTGTGAAGCCATGTCTAATTCCTGGACCGGAGTCTTAGACTAGAATTGCACTGATTCCTGGAATTCTCATTAAGAATTTTGATACCTTTTTCCACTTAATTTTCGAAAAACACAAAAAAATTCAGAAAAATCATAAAATCCAAAAATATTTCTTGTTTGAGTCTATTGTCTCATCATAAGTTTGGTGTCAATTGCATGCATTCATTCATGTGTCTTAAGGATTTTCAAGTAATTCTTGATAATTTTCGTGCTCTGATCTTTGAATTCAATTGACTTGAGTGTTTTGTGTGTCTCATATGCATTTTCATTTTGTTAGTGTCAGTAGTATACAAACTGCTAAGTTTGGTGTCTTGCATGCATTGTTATTTGATTCTTGTTGCATTTTGGTTTGTCCTTATTATTAAAAAAATCCATAAATATTTTTAATTTGTGTCTTTTCAAGTTAATAATACAGAGAATTGAAGATTCAGAACATACAGCAGAGGAATTGAACAGAAAAAGCTGGGCGTTCAAAACGCCCAGTGAAGAAGGACAGACTGGCGTTTAAACGCCAGCCAGGGTACCTGGTTGGGCGTTTAACGCCCAAAAGGGTAGCATTTTGGGTGTTAAACGCCAGAATGTGCACCATTCTGGGCGTTTAACGCCAGGATGGCTAGAAGGGAAGATTTTGTTTTCAAATCAAATTTTTTTTCAAGTTTTCAAAATCTTTTCAAAATCAAATCTTTTTCAAATCAATTTTCCAATCAAATCTTTTTCAAAATCAATTTCTTTCTATTTTTAAAGATACTTACTCTCAATTAATGATTTGATTCAACATTTCAAGTATGTTACCTTTTCTGTTGAGAAAGGTTTAATGTTTGAATCATATCTTTTCTTGTTAGTCAAGTTTTTAATTTTCAAACCAAATCTTTTTAAAATGTTTTTCAAATCATATCTTCTCAATCACATTTTTCTTAATCAATCATATCTTCTTAACCACATCTTTTTCAAAATAGTTTTTAATCAAATCTTTTTGATTTCTAATTTCAAAATCTTTTTCAAAAATCACTTGATTTCTTTTCCATTTTCATTTTCGAAAATTAAGTAATGTTTTTCAAAAATGTTTTCAAAATTTTTCACTTAATTTTCGAAAATTACTTCCCTCCTTCTCACATCCTTCTATTTATGGACTAACACTATCCCTTAATGCAAAATTCGAACTCCATCTCCTTTGTTAAGTTCGAGCTTTCTACTTCTGTCTTCTACTCTTCTTTTCCTCTGACACCTAAAGGAATCTCTATACTGTGACATAGAGGATTCCACACTTTCTTGTTCTCTTCTCTTTCTTATGAGCAGGAGCAAAGACAAAGGCATTCTTGTTGAGGCTGATCCTGAACCTGAAAGGACCTTGAAGAGAAAGCTAAGAGAAGCCAAAGCACAACTCTCTTTAGAGCACCTGAACGAATTCTTCAAAGAAGAAGAACAAATGGCAGCCGAAAACAACAACAATGCCAACAATGCAAGGAAGGTGCTGGGTGACTTTACTGCACCTATTCCCGACTTCTATGGGAGAAGCATCTCTATCCCTGCCATTGGAGCAAACAACTTTGAGCTTAAGCCTCAATTAGTTTCTCTAATGCAACAGAATTGCAAGTTCCATGGACTTCCATTGGAAGATCCTCATCAGTTTTTAGCTGAATTCTTGCAAATCTGTGACACTGTTAAGACTAATGGGGTTGACCCTGAGGTCTATAGACTAATGCTATTCCCTTTTGCTGTAAGAGACAGAGCTAGAACATGGTTGGACTCTCAACCTAAAGAAAGCCTGGACTATTTGGAAAAGCTAGTCAATGCCTTCTTGGCAAAGTTCTTTCCACCTCAAAAATTGAGTAAGCTTAGAGTGGAAGTCCAAACCTTCAGACAGAAGGAAGGAGAATCCCTCTATGAAGCTTGGGAAAGATACAAACAATTGATCAGAAAGTCTCCCACTGACATGCTTTCTGAATGGAGCATCATAGGTATTTTCTATGATGGTCTCTCTGAACTGTCCAAGATGTCCTTGGATAGCTCTTCTGGAAGATCTCTTCATCTGAAGAAGACGCCTACTGAGGCTCAAAAACTGATTGAAATGGTTGCAAATAACCAATTCATGTACACTTCTGAACGAATTCCTGTGAACAATGGGACTAGTCAGAAGAAAGGGGTTCTTGAGATTGACACTCTGAATGCCATATTGGCTCAGAACAAAATATTGACTCAACAAGTCAATATGATTTCTCAAAGTCTGTCTGGAATGCAAAATGCACCAAGCAGTACTAAGGAAGCTTCATCTGAGGAAGAAGCTTATGATCCTGAGAACCCTTCAATAGAAGAGGTGAATTACATGGGAGAACCCTATGGAAACACCTACAATCCTTCATGGAGGAATCATCCAAATCTTTCATGGAAGGATCAACAGAGACCTCAACAAGGTTTCAATAACAATAATGGTGGAAGAAACAGGTTTAGCAATAGCAAGCCTTTTCCATCATCTTCTCAGCAACAGACAGAGAGTTCTAAGCAGAATACCTCTGACTTAGCAACCATGGTCTCTGATCTAATCAAAACCACTCAAAGTTTCATAACTGAAACTAGGTCCTCCATTAGGAATTTGGAAGGACAAGTGGGTCAGCTGAGCAAGAAAATTACTGAACTCCCTCCTAGTACTCTCCCAAGCAATACAGAAGAAAATCCAAAAGGAGAGTGCAAGGCCATCAACATGGCCGAATTCTGGGAGGAAGAAGAGGCAGTGAACGCCACTGAGGAAGACCTCACTGGACGTCCACTGGCCTCCAATGAGTTCCCCAATGAGGAACCATGGGAATCTGAGGCTCAAACTGAGACCATAGAGATTCCATTGGACTTACTTCTGCCATTCATGAGCTCTGATGAGTATTCTTCCTCTGAAGAGGATGAGTATGTCACTGAAGAGCAAGTTGCCAAATACCTTGGAGCAATCATGAAGCTGAATGACAAGTTATTTGGAAATGAGACTTGGGAGGATGAATCCCCTTTGCTCACCAAGGAACTGGATGACTTGTCTAGGCAGAAACTACCTCAAAAGAGGTAGGATCCTGGGAAGTTTTCTATACCTTGTACCATAGGCACCATGACCTTCAAGAAGGCCTTGTGTGACTTAGGATCAAGTGTAAACCTCATGCCCCTCTCTGTAATGGAGAAATTAGGGATCTTTGAGGTGCAAGCTGCAAAAATCTCACTAGAGATGGCAGACAACTCAAGAAAACAAGCCTATGGACTTGTAGAGGATGTTCTGGTAAAGGTTGAAGACCATTACATCCCTACTGATTTCATAGTCCTAGAGACTGGGAAGTGCATGGATGAATCCATCATCCTTGGCAGACCCTTCCTAGCCACAGCAAAGGCTGTGATTGATGTTGATAGAGGAGAGTTGATCATTCAAGTGAATGAAGAATCCTTGGTGTTTAAGGCCCAAGGATATCCCTCTGTCATCATGGAGAGGAAGCATGAAGAGCTTCTCTCAAAACAGAGCCAAAAAGAGCCCCCACAGTCAAACTCTAAGTTTGGTGTTGGGAGGCCACAACCAAACTCTAAGTTTGGTGTTGAACCCCCACATTCAAACTCTAAGTTTGGTGTCGGGAGGTTCCAACACGGTTCTAAGCATTTCTGAGGCTCCATGAGAGTCCTCTGTCAAGCTAATGACATTAAAGAAGCGCTTGTTGGGAGGCAACCCAATGTTTTATAATTAACTATTTTCTTTTGTTATTTTATGTCTTTTGTAGGTTGATGATCATAAGAAGTCACAAAATCCATGAAAAAAGCAAAAACAGAATGAAAAACAGGAAGAAAAATAGCACACCCTGGAGGACGCACCCACTGGCGTTTAAACGCCAGTGAGGTTAGCTGGTGGGCGTTTAACGCCCAGTCTGGCACCATTCTGGGCGTTTAACGCCAGAAAGGGGCACCAGACTGGCGTTAAACGCCAGAAAGGGGCAAGATGCTGGCGTTAAACGCCAGAAATGGGCACCAGCCCGGCGTTTAACGCCAGAAATGGCACAAAACGTGATTTTGAATGCCATTTGGTGCAGGGATGACTTTTCCTTGACACCTCAGGATCTGTGGACCCCATAGGATCCCCACCTACCCTACCACTCTCTCTCTTCTTCACCAATCACCTCAACACCTCTTCCCCAAAAACCCCTCACCTATCAAATCCCATCTTTCTCTTCACCACTCACATCCATCCTTCATAAAACCCCACCTACCTCACCATTCAAATTCAAACCACTTTACCACCCAAACCCACCCTCAAATGGCCGAACCTCTCTCTCCCCCTCTCCTATATAAACCCTCCTTCACTCCTTCATTTTCACACACCTTAAACACTACTACTTCTCCCTTTTGGCCGAACACAAAGCCCTCTCCATCTCCTACATTTCTTCTTCTTCTACTCTCTTCTTTCTTCTTTTGCTCGAGGACGAGCAAACATTTTAAGTTTGGTGTGGTAAAAGCATTGCTTTTTGTTTTTCCATAACCATTTATGGCATCCAAGGCCGGAGAAACCTCTAGAAAGAGGAAAGGGAAGGCAAAAGCTTTCACCTCCGAGTCATGGGAGATGGAGAGATTCATCTCAAGGGTGCATCAAGACCACTTCTATGAAGTTGTGGCCATGAAGAAGGTGATCCATGAGGTCCCTTTTTCACTCAAAAAGGGTCAACTTTGATCAAAGGTTGGACCAAGTCCTCACAGACATTTGTGAAGAGGGCACCTAATGAAAGAGAGATTCAAGAGGAAAGCCGGTTCAACTGAGAAGGCATGACCTCAAGCCCATCACTAAGAAAATGATGGAGCAAACAAGAGACCCCTCTCATCATGGGATCCCTGAGATGCCTTAAGGGATACACTTTCCTCCACAAGACCATTGGAAGCAAATTAACACCTCCCTAGGAGAATTGAGTTCCAACATGGGACAACTAGGGGTGGAGCACCAAGAACATTCCATCCTCCTCTATGAGATTAGAGAAGATCAAAGAATCATGAGAGAGCAGCAACAAAGACAAGGAAGAGACATTGAGGAGCTCAAGCACTCCATAAGACCTTCAAGAGGAAGAACAAGCCGCCATCACTAAGGTGGACCCGTTCTTTAATCTCCTTGTTCTTTATTTTCTTGTTTTTCGAATTTTCATGCTTATGTTTATCTATGTTTGTGTCTTATGATCATTAGTGTCTTAGTGTCTATGCCTTAAAGTTATGAATGTCCTATGAATCCATCACCTTTCTTAAATAAAAATGTGCTTAATTGATAAAAGAAAGAATTGCATGAATTTTGAATTTTATAACAGTTTAATTATTTTGATGTGGTGGCAATGTTTTTGTTTTCTGAATGTATGCTTAAACAGTGCATATGTATCTTGAATTTATGGTTCATGAATGTTGGCTCTTGAAAGAATGATGAAAAAGGAGACATGTTACTGTGGATCTAAAAAATCATCAAAATGATTCTTGAAGCAAGAAAAAAAAAGCATTTCTATTCAAAAAAAAAAAAAAAGAAGAAAACGAAAAAAAAGGAAGAGAAAAGAAAGAAATAAAGTTGTGATCCAAGGCAAATAAGAATGTGCTTAAGAACCCTGGACACCTCTAATTGGGGACTTTAGCAAAGCTGAGTCACAATCTGAAAAGGTTCACCCAATTATGTGTCTGTGGCATGTATGTATCCGGTGGTAATACTGGAAGACAGAGTGCTTTGGGCCACAGCCAAGACTCAATAAGTAGCTTTGTTCAAGAATCATCATACTTTACTAGGAGAATCATTAACACTATCTGGATTCTAAGTTCCTAAAGAAGCCAATCATTCTGAATTTCAAAGGATAGAGTGAGATACCAAAACTATTCAGAGGCAAAAAGCTAAAAGCCCCGCTCATCTAATTAATACTGATCTTCATAGATGTTTTTGGAATTCATTGCATATTCTCTTCTTTTTATCTTATTTGATTTTCAGTTGCTTGAGGACAAGCAACAATTTAAGTTTGGTGTTGTGATGAGCGGATAATTTGTATGCTTTTTGGCATTGTTTTTAGTATGTTTTTGGTAGGATATAGTTAGTTTTTAGTATATTTTTATTAGTTTTTAGTTAAAATTCACTTTTCTGGACTTTACTATGAGTTTGTGTGTTTTTCTGTGATTTCAGGTATTTTCTGGCTGAAATTGAGGGACCTGAGCAAAAATCTGATTCAGAGACTGAAAAGGACTGCAGATGCTGTTGGATTCTGACCTCCCTGCATTCGAAGTGGATTTTCTGGAGCTACAGAAGCCTAATTGGCGCGCTCTCAACGGCGTTGGAAAGTAGACATCCTGGGCTTTCCAGCAATATATGATAGTCCATACTTTGCCCAAGATTTGATGGCCCAAACCGGCGTTCAAAGTCACCCTCAGGAATCCCAGCGTTAAACGCTGGAACTGGCACCCAAATGGGAGTTAAACGCCCACACTGGCACTAAAGCTGGCGTTTAACTCCAAGAAGAGTCTCTACACGAAAATGCTTCATTGCTCAGCCCAAGCACACACCAAGTGGGCCCGAAAGTGGATTTTTATGTCATTTACTCATTTCTGTACACCTTAGGCTACTAGTTTTCTATAAGTAGGACCTTTGACTATTGTATTAGAGAGTCTTTCGATCTTTGTGAGTCTTTCGATCTTTGGATCTTTTGATCATGTTTTTACGATTGAACCCTCTTTGGGAGGCTGGCCATTCGGCCATGCCTAGACCTCATGCTTATGTATTTTCAACGGTGGAGTTTCTACACACCATAGATTAAGGTGTGGAGCTCTGCTGTACCTCGAGTATTAATGCAATTACTATTGTTCTTCCATTCAATTCCGCTTGTTCTTGTTCCAAGATATCACTTGTTCTTCAACTTGATGAATGTGATGATCCGTGACACTCATCATCATTCTCACCCATGAACAAGGTGACTGACAACCACTCTTGTTCTACAAGCGATCAAGGCTCTAGTGAATATCTCTTGGATTCCTGATTGCACGATGCATGGTTGATCGCCTGAAAACCGAGTGCTCGTCTGACAAACGAGCCAACCATTCCGTGAGATCAGAGTCTTCGTGGTATAGGCGAGAACTGATGGCAGCATTCAAGAGAATCCGGAAGGTCTAACCTTGTCTGTGGTATTCTGAGTAGGATTCAATGATTGAATGACTGTGACGTGCTTCAAACTCCTGAGGGCGGGGCGTTAGTGACAGACGCAAAAGAATCACTGGATTCTATTCCGGCCTGATTGAGAACCGACAGATGAATTCCGCTTTGCTGTGACAGAGCATATACAATCGCTTTCACTGAGAGGATGGGAGGTAGCCACTGACAACGGTGAAACCCTTGCTTAAGCTTGCCATGGAAAGGAGTAAGAAGGATTGGTTGAAGACAGTAGGAAAGCAGAAAGACGGAAGGGAAGGCATCTTCATGCGCTTATCTGAAGTTCCTACCAATGAATTACATAAGTATCTCTATCTTTACCTTTGTGTTATTTTCGTTCATCACCATTACCATTTGAGTTTGCCTGACTAAGATTTACAAGATGACCATAGCTTGCTTCAATACTAACAATCTCCGTGGGATCGACCCTTACTCGCGTAAGGTTTATTACTTGGACGACCCAGTGCACTTGCTGGTTAGTTGTGCGAAGTTGTGTAATGCCATGGTATTGAGCTACCAAGTTTTTGGGGTTCATGACCGGGGATTATGAGAGTTGTGAAAAAGTATTGTTCACAATTTCGCGCACCAGCAAGCAAGGGTAAACTTTTTCCTTTGATTTATTTTCCATGAAGGCCCGATACTACCCTTGTGGAGGGCAGGGCAAGGTTTTGCTCTTCTTTGATCCAAGGCACAATTTTGTGCTCTGCCCTTGTCGTGGGCAGGGCAGAGTTGCCTCATCAAGCCTTGTTCCCTTATGTTTCCCTCCTAGAGGGCAGTGTGCCCTTATGGAGGGCAATACTTGCATTCCTCCTTTATGCGCCACGCCTTTTTCTCCTTTGGCCACACTTTCTTAGGCCACGCTTTCCCCTTTCTTCTTTTCTTCACCTACAATCAAACAAAATAACCACTCAAAGTATCACTAAATTCACAAGGCTTATAAATCAATTAAAAATCAATTAAATTCAGCGTAAACCTTATGAGTTAACATTAATTTCATGGTGGTTGTTTGATTTAAAGAAGTTGTGCATTTTCATTCTAAATCACTTACTTAGGATGCAAGAAAGTGCATAAAGACTAATAAAACAAGTGAAATTAGCTTGAAAAATGGGTATATGATGACTTGTCATCATGTACCAGTACGCACACAACCCAATTCTTTTCTAAAACTTTGTTTCCAAGCTCTTCACTTTTCTAACAAGCTCGTAACCTTCTGAGATGTTATTTCACACTTATAAACCCCCAAATTCATCCCTTAAACCTTAAATTGGTATAAAACGCCTAGTAATTGAGAGAAGGCTAGAGAAAAGGGTAATTTATGGGTGAAGAAAAGGGATGTTATGATGAATATAATGAATGATGATGTACGAGTTGTTGATGAGGGTGGTAGAGTACTGTATATGAGATGAACCGAATGGCTGAGCATGTTATGAGCCAAATGACGGTGTATAATGGTGATTATGGCTGATTATGTACTATGATTTGAAAGTTGGATGGCTGAGATGAATATTAATGTATGGCTGTGATTAAATTCATATATGATAAATTAAATTGTTGATATTATGATTATTTGCACTCCACCTATCTGAGATACAAGTTTCCCTTGGTGAAAGCAGTGGCTAGCCACCACGTGCTCCAGGTGGAGGCTCGATACTCTACTGACCCTATATCGTAAGTGTAGCCGGACACTATGAAAGTTCCAGATGAGCTCGCCCCCGTAAATATACACCAGTGAAGGTGTTGGATTATATATTATAATTATGTTTGTGGGTAACTCGAGTTGGGGATGCGCCACAGAGGGACAGTCCAATGGTTAGCTACCAGGACTTGTCGGGCTGGCTTTATAACCGACAGATGAGACTCATCAGCCACTAGGACAGGCATGCATCATATGCATTATATGTGATTTGTTTGGAATGCCTAATTGATTGCATCATTACTTGCTAATTGCCTAATTGCCTTATCTGCTTCCTACTTGTGCATTCTTTACTTGATATACTTGTGTTTGCTTTTCCATTACTGTTGGCGGTTGAGAGGTTCGCAGGATTTAGAAATGGGATATATAGTTAGATCGAAGATCCCTAAGTTAGTCGCTTATTTACATTTGTTATGGTTTAGTTATGTTTATACGCTTTGATTATAATCTGGAAGTTCTAGGATTGCCTTCGGCTTTCCCAGGACATTACATGTTAGATATTTGGGCAACGTTACCATGCTGAGAACCTCTGGTTCTCATCCATGCAAATTTTGTGGTTTTCAGATACAGGTCGTGAGGCTCCTCGCTGAGGCATGCTAGAGACTTCCTTTTAGCAGAGATCCTTAGCTTTTGGATTTTATTTTGATCATTTTATACTTGTTAGATTCTTATACTCTCCACTGTATGTATATTTTGTATTAACTCCTCTTAGAGGTTATTTTGGACAAACAGGTTTTGTATTTTGTCTTTTGGGTTATCTTTTGGGAAGTTCCTTAATATATGTATGTATGCTTATATGCTCGGACCGGTTATCTTCACAAGCCGAGTCTCGAGTTTTGATATATGTATTTTGGTACTCTTTTGTATATCTCTTAGTGTCAGCTTACTCTCTATCTGCTCATTTATGTTATCGATCGGAGTGTTGCGCTTCTCGATTAAAACGGTTTTGATTTACCCCCTTTTCTTCAAATGCTCCTAGTTATGAACATTTTTGCAATACTATACCTTGCCATTTTTGCATAACACTCTGTGTGGTAGGGTGTTACATTATGGTATCAGAGCAGTACGTTCCGGTAGAGCCTGAGGGACAGACTGACTACGCTTCTGTGCATTCTCTGTGTCTGTGTTTATGTGCTATTAGGATATCTGACTGATATAACTGGCATAAACGTTCATGAGCATGCATTTGGGACTTTGAAGCATTAGACTTTTGATATTAAGACTGATCAACTTGATATCAATTGTTTGGTCTGTATAGGAACCAAATGGCGTCTCGTGGGCACGATCATAAGCGTAATCGAGGTCAAGGACGGAGAGCTAATGAGGTAACCATACCGGTAGGTAGTTTAACCGATTTTGTGATCGAAATGATGAGTGTTGTCACTGCCCTTTGAGTTGTTACTGCTGCAACCATCCGAGTGACGGATGGAATGGAACCACAAGCTGGAGCCGGCAATGATGGTGGTAATATATATGAAGGTGGAGATAATGTTCCGAGTACTGGAGTACCAGTGGGTTATTCGGAGCAAGTTAGCACGGCTCGGGCAATGAGAGAAATCTCAAGGAGAACTTAGGATGCAAGAAGTAATCGCCGGGAACCCTTCAGAAAGAAAAAGGGAAAGATTACACCTAGGAGCCAAAGTTTCAAAAAGAAGTCATTATGTCGCTGCCCATTTTAAGTACTGGAACTATGATCGAAGAGGTGACAACTGTCAGGGACAGGATTCAGAGGGGCAGACTAGTACTCACCCAGAAGATTTGAAGTGCACGAGATGCACCAAATACCATCCAAATAGACCATGCAGGGCCGGACTAGACATATGTTACAGGTGCGGGAGACCAGGGCATATGTCTTGGATCTATCGATATAGAGAAGGCAGGATGCAACCGAATCTGATTCTCAGACCCGAGGTAATTGCAAATTAGCAGTTGAATCTTTAACTACCTTGCATACCATTAAATGTAATGATCATTTGTGACACATGATAAGTTTTGATAATCGTGAAGTCCAACTCGATGACTAGCCAAAGACTATTTTTTGTGAAGACGGGGTAATATCTAGTTAACTTAAGGTAGTGGCTAAGCTCTTGAAGGATAAGGATCAAATTTTCATGGCGAAAGCAGGTTGGATTATATCTCAAGAATGAGGAGTGTTGAGGGGTACGTAAAGTTATTGTTTGGAATCTAGTAATGATGAAAATTAAAAGAAGAGGAATAGAGAGAATTCAACCTTTTGCTGTTAATTGCTAAGAGGCGTGTGAAGATGAGACTAACTTCCTACTACGAGAAAGTTTTCGAGACAACTCTTGAAGGTGTACCTGAATTTCCATCTCAAAGAGAGAGTGAGCTTGTGATAGACTCGTGCCGAAAGCCGGATCAGTGGTTGATTGCACCATAAGTGAAAACACCATTACAATCAGTAGAGCTTAGGATTGAGTTGAAGGGAGTACTGGAAGAAAGAATTATCCAACTAGGTGTTATCTTGTGAAAAGCGCCCGTTATGCCAGTTAAGAGGGAGAGGAGGACGGTGGACTTTATACGAGAAGAAATGTGCCAACAAATCCTTGTAACCCGATCTAATCTTCCTTTTGAAACTTGCGTTAAAACTCTATCCGGAGTTCTTCTTAAATGACTAAATCATCTTTCCAGTGGTACTCTTAATGCGCATGAACCTTGTTTCTTCCAAGATGAGTTTCAGCTTGTCCCGGTATAATCACGTAATCCTTGAACCTTGAGAGCTCGCTGTGAATAGAATTTCTCCTATTAACAAACCGTATCCTTCAAAGTCAGCTAAGATTCCTTTGACTCTATACGCTTTGTTCTTCCTACCAAAAGGGTCCTTGATTTGAACTTTTATTGAGGTGCACCTAGGTTCCTCTCCTTGTGCATTCCATTATTTCGGTATAACTCTATTTCACCGTATACAAGATTTTCTTTCTAACTCCTCACGAACACCGTTCATAGTGATCATTCGTCTTTCGATCATAATGCCTTTCTGAAAATCAACTCAGACTTATATTAATATTGCATATGAATCCTAACTGTAACCATCGAGGCACTGTTGTTCCTTAAAGCGATACTTTTGGACGCAGGAGATGAAGCTTGTAAGTATGAGACATTAAAAGGAATTGTGGAGCTTTGAATCCTTACTGACTGTAATACCTATGAGCAAGTTAACACGCTAGAGTGTACCGTCTATATGGATGCCTAAATGCAAAAAAGCTTGGTGCTCTTTCAGATCTATATGTTAAAGGTGCATTTGTTACCCAAGTCGAATGAACCATTCGAGGTGTATTGTGATGCCTCAGTGAAGGGTCTGAGGTGCATGCTGATACAGCACCGAAATGTGGTGGCGTATGCCTCACGACAGTTAAGACCTCATCAAGTTAATTACCCGACCCACGACCTCGAACTCGCTGCGGTTGTGTTTACGCTAAAGGTGTGGAGGCATTACCTCTATGGGGTTAAGTTTCGAGCTTTCTCTTATCATAAGAGCCTGAAATACCTCTTTAATCAGAAAGAGCTTAATGTGTGACAGATGAGGTGGATGGAGTTACTGAAGGACTACGATTTTAAGTTGAATTACCATCCAGGGAAGGCGAATGTTGTGGTGGATGCGCTTGGTCAGATTATTGTGCCGGATGTTGGGGCTTTGCGACAGGATATCTTGAAAGAAGTGCACAAAAGCAGATTTTTTGTTCACCCTGGGAGTACTAAGATGTACCATGACTTAAAGGCTATGTTCTTGTGGCCTGGTATGAAGGATGATGTGGTGCAATATATCTCAAAGTGCTTAACTTGTCAAAAGGTGAAGATTAAACACGAGAGACCTTCTGGGACGATACAACCTTTAGGGATCCCGCAATGGAAGTGGGAGAGCATTGCGAAGGATTTCGTGTTGGGATTGTCGAGGACTAGAATTGGTTTTGATGCTATTTGGGTAATTGTGGACCGGCTGACAAAGTCAGCTCACTTCTTACCCCTTCAGATGACCTGTACTCTAGAGGAGTTAGTGCGCTTGTATATCAAGGAGATTGTGAGACTTCATGGTGTGTCTACTACTGTAATTTCTGACAGAGATCTCTGTTTCACTTCGAGGATCTGGGGTGCATTTCAAAAAGCTTTTGGAATCCGTTTAAGCTTAAGTAGAACTTACCATCCTCAAACAGATTGTCAATCTGAAAGGACGATCCAAACTTTGGAAGATGTGTTCAGGGCTTGTGTTTTGGACCAGCCGGCAAGCTGGGATCGATATATGCCGCTGGTGGAGTTCGTGTACAACAATAGCTTCCATGCGAGCATCGGAATGGCTTTGTATGAGGCTCTATATGGGAGGAAATGCCAACCTCTGCTATGCTGGTATAAGGCCGGGGGATAAAGGGTTTGACTGGGCCGGAATTGATAGCTGAGACTACCAAGCAAGTTAAGAAAATTAGAGATAGGATGCTCATGGCTCAGAGCCGTCAGAAGAGTTATGCCGATTAGAGGTGGAAGCCCTTAGAGTTTGAGGAAGGAGACTGTGCTTTCCTTAAGGTTACTCCAATAACTGCAGTAGGTAGAGCGATTAAGACGAAGAAGCTGAATCCTCGATACATCGGTCCGTTTCAGATTCTCGAGAGGGTTAGACCGGTGGCGTATCGGATGGCTCTACCACCTCACCTTTCAAAGCTGCACGACATGTTTCACATGTTGCAGATTCGGAGGTATACTCCTGATGCTAGCCATGTGTTAGAACCTGAATCGGTTCAGTTAAGAGAAGATTGGACTCATCGGTGACTCTGGTCAAGATTGATGACATGAGTATTAAGAAGTTTCACGGAAAAGAGGTTCCATTAGTAAAAGTGGCATGGAGTAGAGCCAGTGCTGAGGAGCCCGACTTGGAGCTTGAGTCAGAAATGTGAGCAGACTACCCACACATGTTCTCAAGTAACTAAATCTGAATTTTGTGGGCAAAATTCTCATTTAGGTGGGTAGAATGTAAAACCCAGTTAATTAATGGCTAACCATAAACTAAATATATTCTAGAAAGTAAGAAATGAGGTTTTTATGGTTTAATGTGGTAGAGAAATTTTAAATGTGAATTTCGACACCAATTTTAAAGAAATTGGCCCAAGATTGAGCCAAACGGGCCAAACCGGGCCAACCGGACCCAAGTTGGACCCAAGGGCCCAGCCAAGCCTCATTTATTAATGAGAGCTCAGCTCTCTTCTCCCCAAAACAACACACACGCTGCACAAAGAAAGGGAAAGGGAGAAGATTGAAAACCTTTGTTTCTATTCACTTCCAACTTCAATTGTTGATAACTTTTGATCCGGAGCTCCGATTGATGCACCGTTTGCAGCCACGCGACTGCAGTGTCAAGCACTAAAAGATCCATACAATCAATCTTGAGATAAGCTACGTTTTATTCTTCAAATTCCAGCCCTTAGTTTCGAGTTCCATGGGCAAAAATGTTGAGATTTTGAGCTCTTTTGTGTTATAGGATCAAATTAACGTGAAGGGAAGGCTTGCTCTAGCTCTCTTGGTCTTTGGAAAAGGTGAGATTCTCAACCCCAAGGTATGGTTTTGGTTTTCTATATCTAAAATGTAATGTGGTGTGAAAACGTAGGCTAGTGACCCTAGGATAGGGCTTTGGAATGTTGATATAGCTGTTGAGTAATTTGGATTGAATTAGATATGTATGAATGATGGTGTAAATGATTGTGTGTGGTTGTATTGGTTGGTGAAGCACGAAATATGGCATGTGATTTGGATTAATATTCTTGGTTGATGATATTGGCTAAGGCTCTTATTGATGAGCATGATAGAAGTGTAATATTGATGTGTGTATATATGTATATAAGGTGATTGATGAGTTGAATATTTGTTGGAGATTGAGATGTGAAATGTTGATTATGATATGGAACTTGTTAAACTGAGAATTAGCTAAATATGATGGAATTGGGGATTGATGACTGAAAAGGGCATGGAAACGATTGATGACTGGAATTGTTGAGTTTTGGGTTTATTTGGTATGGAATGGTAAGAGTAAGTTTTGAAAATGGGGAGTTTACGAGTTTTGGTAAAAATGGAATTTTGATGAACTTCAACGGATCATATCTTGAGCATTTGTTTTCGAAATTTGATGATTTTTATATCAATAGAAAAGATAATTTTATAAGCTTTAAAATGATTTAAATTTGGTGGAAATCCGAATTTTGTGGAAGGAGATATGATCATTGGAAGTTTGGGCCAAAAATCTGAATTCTGCAACTTCTGCAGAATTTTGATTTCTGGTTTGTATGTGCACGCACAGTCCTGTGCGCATGCACACTTGGCGAAGACATAACTGCTAGTGGTAGCGCTAGCACGCCCTGTGCGCACGCGCAACCGACGAAGTATTTCGAGCTGTGCGTACGCACAAGCCTGTGCGCACTCACACGTTGGGAATGGCACACTGATGGCGGCATTAGCAAACGTTGTGCGCACACGCCACCCTTAAGATTTTTCTTTCTGTGCGTATGCACATGTTTAAAAAATATTCCTGGGCGTTCGCACGCACATCCCTGTGCGTACGCACGCGACCCAGTTCTTTTCCAAAACTTTGTTCCTAAGCTCTTCACTTTCCCAACAAGCTCATAACCTTCTGAGATGATATTTCACGCTTATAAACCCCCAAATTCATCCCTTAAACCTTAAATTGGTATAGAATGCCTAGTGATTAAGAGAAGGCTAGAGAAAAGAGTAATTTATAGGTGAAGAAAAGGGATGTTATGATGAATATGATGAATGATAATGATACGAGTTTTTGAGGAGGGTGGTGGAGTTCTGTATATGAGATGAACCGAATGGCTGAGCATGTTATGAGCCGAATGACGATGTATGATGGTGATTATGGCAGATTATGTACTATGATTTGAAAGCCAGATGGTTGAGATGAATATTAATGTATGGCTATGATTTAATGCATATATGCTCAATTGAATTGTTGATATTATGATTGTTTGTACTCCACCTATCTGAGATACAATTTTTCCTGGGTGAAAGCAGTGGCTAGCCACCATGTGCTCCAGGTGGAGGCTCGATACTATGCTGACCCTATGTCGTAAGTGTGGCCGGACACTATGAAAGTTCCAGATGAGCTCGCCCCCGTAAATATAGACTAGTGAAAGTGTTGGATTATATATTATAATCATGTTTATGGATAACTCGAGTTGAGGATGCGCGATAGAGGGACATTCCAATGGTTAGCTACCAGGACTTGTCGGGCTGGCTTTATAACCGATAGATGAAACTCATCAGCCACTAGGACAGGCATGCATCATATGCATTATATATGATTTGTTTGGAATGCCTAATTGATTGCATCATTACTTGCTAATTGCCTAATTGCCTTATCTACTTCCTACTTGTGCATTCTTTGCTTGATATACTTGTGTTTGCTTTTCCATTACTGTTGGTGGTTGGGAGGTTTGCAGGATTTGGAAAGGGGTTATATAGTTAAACCGAAGATCCTTAAGTTAGTCGCCTATTTTCATTTGTTATGGTTTAGTTATGATAAACCCCATTTTTAGGGTTTATCTTGTGTTGAATTTAGAGGGTTTTGTCAACTTTTCTCCCATTTAATCAATAAAATAGCATGGTCTTGTAAATTCTCCTTTAATTGTGCTTAAGAGTGAAAATATGCATTTTAGATCTTAAAATAGCTAAATTTAATTCACCTTGATTCCATTAGATGCCTTGATATGTTTTTTAAGTGATTTCAGGTTTAGTAGGCAAATACTGGATTCAGGGATTGAAGAAAAAGAATGCAGAAATGGAGAACTCAGGAAGAAATGAAGGAATCACAAAGATGTCAATCCTGACCTCTTCGCACTTAATAGATCATAACTTGAGCTACAGAGATCCAAATTAGGCGGTTCAAGTTGCATTGGAAAGCTAACATCCAGGGCTTCAAAATCATATAAGATTTACCATAGTTTCTTTACGTTTAAAGATGTGTACATGTGATGTACCCGTACGCGTGGGAAGCTGCACATGACTCACTAAAGGCAACTCGTGGCCAGCGATTTCTAAAGCATTTTGGGCCCAATCCAACTCATTTCTGATGCTATTTAAACCAAGAATTGAAGGGGGATGGGAGACTTAGTGATAAGGGAGTTTAGAATTAGTTAGTTAATGAGTTTGAGAATTTAGTTTTCATCATGCTTTAGTTAGTTTCTAGAGAGAGAAGCTTTCTCCTCTCTCTAGATTAGCGTTCTTAGTTCTTAGATCTAGATATACTTCTTCTTCTTTTCTAATTTCCTTTTTCATCTTTAATTGTTCCCTTGTAGTTGTAGTATTCTACTTCCCTTGTAGTTTCTTTGTATTGTTAGTTGTAGTTTATGAATTCTTTTGTAGATCTACACTTCTTCTTAATGCAATTGGTACGTTTTTTGTTGTTTCATAATTCTTTTGCCATTCTATTGTTAATCTCTTGCTTTTTTAGTTGTAGATTCCTTTAATTCTTGCAATTAATAATGTTTGCCTTTATTTCCTTCTTTGTGTTTGTTGAAATGTTTCTTCTAGTTATGAGGTAGGTTTTGTTCCTCTTGACTTTGGTTGAGTAATTAGTGACTCTTGAGTTATCTAACTCTTTTGTTGATTGATAATTAGAAGTTGCTAATTGACTTGAATGCCACTAAAGCTAGTCTTTCCCTTGGAAATTTGGCTAGGGCTTGTGGACTCAAGTAAATCCATCCACTTGACTTTCCTCCATGGTTAGAGGTTAACTAAGTGGAAGCAATGAACAATTCTCATCACAATTGATTAAGATAGCTAGGATAGGATTTCCAGTTCTCATACTTTGCCAAGAGCTTTTCTAGTTAGTTTATTTCTTTTGTAATTTACAATTCTTGTTTCTTATCTCAAAAACCCCAAACATACTTCATAACCAATAACAAGAATGCTTTATTGCAATTCCTAGGGAGAACGACCCGGGGTTTGAATACTTCGGTTATTAATTTTAGGGGTTTATACTTGTGACAAACAAATTTTGTATGAAAGAATTTTAGTTGGTTTAGAAACTATACTTGCAACAAGATCTTATTGTGAAATTCTATACCATCAAAATTTTGAATCATCAAAATGGCGCTGTTGCCGGAGAATCTGCAATTGTGTGCCTTGTTATTGGTTATTGTATATATGTGAATATTGTGAATATGTGTGTCTTTTGTTTGTTGCTAGCTTTTGTTAGTTTTTAGGACTTTGATAATTTTATTTCATTTTCCCACTATGAATTCTCACCCTCTTGGCTATGAGTTTGGTTCTGATTGTGTTGTAGGAATTGTGAACCTCAATGATAGCATGTATCAAGGATGGAACGATCAAAGATGGGAGGAGCCTCAAGGAATTGATCACTCCTATTGGCAACAACCTCCGGTCTCATATAGGTATAACTCCAATCCTAATACATATCAATCTAATAGATGCGGTAGCCCTTGTTGTACGTGTCACCAACCATCACCACATGCCTATGGACCACCTCCTCAACATAGCCTTCAACCATACTCACAACTCCCTTTTTACCAAATGCCATTATATGACCCTAATCCTTATTCACCATACGAATCACCTTATGAGTAACATGAACCATACATAGAAGAACCGCTACAATTCCATCACAATTACTCCCAAGAACCACCTTCATACCCTCACCAAGAAGAACCACCTTTCTATTATGAATCCTCCCTACAAAATGATGAACCCTCCAATCCATCCCAAGCCTTGATGGATGATTCTCTCACTTTATTCCTTCAAGAGCAAGAAGAGATGAAAAGGGAGGTACAAGAATCCATGGTCACCTAGATGAAGGTAGTAAAAACTTTAGCCTCTCGATACCTATGCACTCAAGGCACTTCCATTGCCACATGTGAAGGATCAAAAGAAGAACATAGCATAAAGGAGAGATTGAAAAATCTGGTGGAGAATGAGGAGTTTGATTTTGTATTGGAACAATTGGTGGAAGCCATGATTGTTGAAGAAGAGGAGGAAGTGGTTAAAGATTTAGGAGATGCGAAACCACCATGGGAACTTCAACAACCTCCGAAGCATATCATAGTTGGAGGCTTTGAAGAGGGTAATCAAGAGGAAGATTCCATCATTAATGAATTCTTATCTAAAATGGAATCCTCCCCCATGGAATTTGAACTTGAAGTTATTGAAGACAACTCCCCATCAAGTAACATTGATGACATTGTTGAAGACTCTTTCAATGAATGTGAAGCCGACGTTAAAGTAGATTTCACACAACCTCCAAAGTTTGACTTGATTAATGATGGAGAGGAATTGGAAGAAGTTACCGAGCAAGGAGAAGTTGAAGACAGTTGTCAGGAGGTGGAAATCACTAAGGATAAGCATAAGGGAGTAGACCTCGCACTATCTAAGTGTGGGGAAGTTCCTCTTCCTAACTCAGTAGCCAACACAACATTCAAGTGGGTGAAATTCTTACCCTTAAGCTCCACTTTCTCACTTGAATTTGGTTGGATTGAAACGGATGGGCAACTTAGAGCTCTTTATAGAACTAAAAGTAAAAGGGAGTTATATAGTAGTCGAAAATGTGGTATAAGGCTCATTAAGGTCCAACTTTCAAAGCATAGGGACCATGATTGGAAGAATGCTACTTTGTGTGGGTCTAGGAGGAGACTTTGGTGTGCTAAAGAGAATTCTATGTGTCAACCACCCAAATGAAAAAATCATGACGATCAACTTGAAGACGGGTATGAAAACAAGATATGGGATCCCAGATCGAAGCATGAAGACCAACTGTGGGAGCTCATATCTTGGGTAGAACTTCAGTCAAGCTTGGTGAAGATGGTTGGAATTTCTGACAACCAATCGAAAAGCAAAGATCCTTGGAGATTCAAGGATGAGTACAAGCATAAGCCACCTTGACAATGAGCTTCCCAAATCTCCAACTTAAGGACTTAAACCAAAAGTGCTAGGTGATGCCATGGCATCTAGGCCAGTTTCACTAACCTTTTCTTTACTGTTTTAGGGTAGTTTGATGCATTTTTATAGTAAATAAGGTAAGTTTTGGATGAAATTACACTTACACCTTGATTTAAGCAACTTTTGTGAACTTTGCATAATTTCATGAGTATTTTGCTAGAATTGCATGATAATATGATGATGCATAATTTCATGACTTTGGCTAGAGCTTTGATGCACTTTAATTGCTTGTTTTCAGGGCAAAGGAAGCAAGGAAGAACCACGTTAGTATTCACGTTAACCTAGTTAACATGAACACTAACGTGGAATGGTAAAGCTTGCAACGTTAATGAGAAAAGTGATTATCAATAACGCCTGCGAAGCCATCCAAAGCTCACGTTACTTGCCACGTTAACTAAGTTAACGTGGTAGTTAACGTAGAAGAAAAAGGAACTCCAACGTTAATGGTAAAAGTGAACACCACTAACATTGGAGAACTTGGCAATGATCCACGTTAAGAGTCACGTTAACTTAGTTAACGTGAACTCTAACGTGGAAGAGGAAACAAAAGCCAACGTTAGTGACACTCACTTTTGTCACTAACGTTAGACCATCTAGCATTGCCTACGTTAACTTTCACGTTAAGACTATTAACGTGAAAGTTAACGTGGAGTTGAGATCAAAGAGCCAACGTTAGTGACACTCACTTTTGTCACTAATGTTGGAAGGTGGCATCACTACTACGTTAAGAGCCACGTTAACTTAGTTAACGTGAGTTCCAACATGGAGAATGTGGCATTTGGAGCGTTAGTGACAAAGGTGAGTGTCACTAACGCTCTCGAAGGTGGATCACACCTACGTTAAGAGTCACGTTAGCTATACTAACATGGACTCTAACGTGGGAACATAGGGGCACTAAGCAACGTTAATGGGAAAAGTGATTCCCTTAACGTTTGCGAAGGGGTTTAAGCCAACGTTATTGGGAAAAGTGAGTCCCAATAACGTTAGCCAAGTTTTGAGAAAGCAACGTTAGTGGTCACGTTAAGACCACGATGTTGGATTTAACGTGAATATATGAGGTTGGAACGTTAGTGGAAAAAGTGATTGCCAATAACGTTCTCGAACCCACAATGGCAATCAACGTTAAATCTTACTAAATACCCAAGGCCTAATTCATATTTCTCTGCAAGTTGGGCCCACTAAAGATGAGAACTGCTTCAACTCAAGATCCAAAACACACATCCAAGACTTGAAGAACTCACTAGAAAATCAAGAGGAGTAGTATATATAGGAGTAGTTTTGAACTATAGAGAAGATTGGCACTTTTGGGAACTACTCTCTATAGATTTACTTTTCTCCACTTTTAGCATGGGTTCTTCTTTTCTGTCATTTTTCATTTCTAGAGCTATGAACAACTAAACCCCTTTCATTGGGTTAGGGAGCTCTGTTGTAATTTGATGGATCAATTATAGTTTTCATTCTTCTTCTTCTTTCTTTTCTCTTGATCTTACTAGAAAGCTTTCGATCTTAATTCAATTGGTTAGTTGTCTTGGAAAAGAAACTCTCCATAATTGGATCTCCTTTGAGCCTTGGAAAAGGGATGAGGAGATCATGCTATAAATGCTTTCTCATGTTGGACCAAATTGGGTTTGGGCGGATATAGTGACATGTAATCCTCCCAACACTTTGATTTAGAAATACATGTGGTATAATCAGTGACCACACTTCATCTCTTCCCATGAGCAATTAAATCGAGGAATTGGGCAATTGTTCAAGCTTAGAGAGATTGTATTGCCAAGGAATTGGGATCCAATGACTTTAAGATTGCCAAGGAGATCAATGAATGCATTGATTGAGGAAAAGATGAAAATGAACTTGATCCGGAGAATGCAACATCTCCTGAACCCAATGATTTCTTCATTTCTGATCTTACCCATTCTCTTTACTTTCTGCCATTTAATTTCATGCTCATTTCCCCAAATCCCCATTTAAGATTCTGCACTTTAATTTTTGTTATTTACTTTCCAGTCATTTAAATTTCTGCATCTCAATCTAAATTCTATTTAGCTCAACTAGCATATTCTTCTAACTAAAATTGCTTGACCAATCAATCCTTGTGGGATTCGACCTCACTCTATTGTGAGTTTTACTTGACGACAATTCGGTATAATTGCCGAAGGAAAATTTGTTGAGAGACAAGTTTTCATGCATCAAGTTTATGGCGCCGTTGCCGGGGATTGATTTTGAATCAACAATGATTAAGTTTGAAGATCACTAGATTGAGCATTTTTTCTTTCTGTTTAGTTTATTCAGTTAATTTCTTTTAGTTTATTTTAATTTCTTCCTCACCCCCTGCACCCTCTTTTATTTTTTGTTCTTTCCTCCTTTGATTATAATTCTGCTCACTAACCCACTAACTGTTTGATAATTTGTATCACTCACACTAACAATTACTCTAACAAGAATAGTTTTTTCATTTTATCTCCTGTTATGCAATCTGTTTGTTGTATGATAGGGAGAAGAGAAGGGGTTTCAACATCCTTTGATTCAGAACCTGAAAGAACCCTTTGGAGACTAAGAAGGGAAGCAAGAGGGAAAAGGATTATTGGTGCTGAGGAAGGAGAAGAAGAGTATTTTGAACCCAACATGGAAGAGAATTTGGAGAACATTCATGAAGAAGAAGCTCATAATCATGTCAGAGAAGGCCATGCAAACTGGGCTGGGCAAGAAAGGAGAGTTTTAGGATCCTATATCAATCCTAATGCAGGAAACTGTGGAAGCAGCATTCAGAAGCCCACCATACATGCCAACAATTTCGAGCTAAAACCCAGCTCATCACTCTTGTGCAAAATAATTGCTCATTTGGAGGAGGTGCTCAAGAAGATCCTAACCAACACTTAACTACCTTCATCAGGATTTGTGACATAGTGAAGTCCAATGGAGTCCATCCAGATGTCTATAGGTTGCTCTTGTTCCCTTTTTCACTTAGGGACAAGGCATCCAAATGGCTTGATTTTACCCTAATTGGGAAGAAGCGGTGAACAAGTTTTTAGCAAGATTTTACCCTCCTCAAAGGATCAATAGGCTAAGAACTTAGGTGCAAATTTTTAGACAACAAGATGGTGAGACACTTTATGAAGCATGGGAGAGATTCAAAGACCTAACAAGGAGATGCCCACCAGAGATGTTTAATGAGTGGGTTCAACTTCACATCTTCTATGAAGGTCTTTCCTATGAGTCAAAGAAGGCTGTGGATCATTCATCAGAAGGCTCCCTAAACAAGAAGAAAACCATTGAAGAAGTCATAGATGTCATTGAAACAGTTGCTGAAAATGACTACTTCTATGCCCCCGAAAGAAGTAACACCAGAGGAGTAATGGAGCTGAACCACATGGATACATTGTTAGCTCAAAACAAGATGATCACCAAGCAGCTAGCAGATCTTACCAAGAAGGTGGAGGAGAACCAAGTTGCAGCAGCCATCACCTCATTATCAGCTCAAGAAGGAGTAAACATAGGAGAAGAAGGTGACTGGGAGCAAGCCAACTATGTTGGAAATTTACCTAGACAAGTCCATGATCCATACTCCAAAACTTACAACTCTGGATGGAGAAATCACCCCAACTTTGGATGGGGAAACCAACAAGACCAACGGCAAGATCAGAGATGCCACAACCTTAACTCCAACAACAATGCTACTCATCAAAACACCTCACAGAGATATTACCAACATCCATCTAACCCACCTTCTCAACCACCTAATCTCAACCCACCATCATCAACAGATGATAGGCTCTCAAAGATTGAAGCTCTGCTTGAAAACTTATACAGAGAAGTCCAAGACAACAAAGTGTTTAAGGAAGAAGTGCGAGCCAATATCAAGAACCAAGGAGAAAACATCAAGAGATTGGAGTCCCAAGTAGGGTATTTATCTCAACAAATTCCCAAACCCACGGATGGATTCCCCAGTGATACAGAGAAGAATCCAAGAAGAGAAACAAAGAAGGTAAGATGGGATGAATGTAAAATGATAACCACAAGTAATGAGGGGAGTATGAATGGAGTAGAACACCTCCAAAATAACCAAAAGGAAAGTCAGGAGGAAGGAAGCTATACAACTCAACTTACATCCAAGGAAGAGCTAAAGAAGAAGGAGGTGTTGAACCCATATGCACCTTTTCCTAACAGGCTTAAAGGTGGTGTAGCAGGGAGAATGTACTCAAGGTTCCTTGATATGTTTGCATCTATTGATGTAAATATACCATTTATTAAAGCTCTCCAGCAAATGCCTTTCTACATCAAGTATATAAAGGAGCTACTAGCCAGAAAAAGTCCATTGAAGGGTGGACAAACAATAAAGGAGCTACTAACCAGAACCACCAGATTCATGCAGAGAAAACAACAAGGATCCCTTAAGGAAAGGAGCTATAGAGAACAAACAAGCATCAATAGCTACAAAGAAGAAAGTCCCAAGGAGATGGAGAAATAAGAAAATTCCTACAAAAAATTTCTCGCAAGGTGATGAAGTGATCTCTACATACTTTCCATCTATACCACCTCACCTCCCCACATTCCATCTCAGTGCCTCCTGTGTACACTATCAACAAAATCTTATCTTTGGAGCATATGGAGCTTATCAACAAAGCCAATGGACATAGGTTCACTGCAAGAGGAGAGGATTTCAAGCACTACCAACCACCCTGACAAGGGTCAACCATCAAGCTAATGACGTTAAAGAAGCGTTTCATGGGAGGCAACCCATGTTCTATACCTCTTTTCTTAAATCTCTAATAATAGTAATAAGGCAATTTCGATGGAATTTCAAATCAATTTTGACAACTCATATAAAGCTCCTCTACATGCAATGAATAGTACATGATAAGTTTGGTGTTCAATGCACATCAAGTGAGGTTTGAACACACCTATGAGGAAGATTTATTCCCCAAACTTGTTGCACCATGTGATCACAAACAAGTTTGGTGTACCAACGTGCATGCATGGGAAGCTTAATGGTTGATTGATTTACATTAATGGAAAGCATTTAGTCATGTAAAAACAAAAGAAAAATAAATATTTTGTTAGTTCACAAATTTTTCCCACCAAAAATTTCAAATAACCCATTACATTTTCTTTTCGTATATAGGGAATCAAAAAGTACATTGATGGTACTTGATGGGGCAATTGAAGAAGGGAGATTCGGCCAAGGGAATTTTACACTTGTCTTCATGGGGAAGGTCCTTGGAAGTATTGCCATGCAACATTGGGAATAGATCATTTCGAAGACCGAACCAAGACCCCATAAAGGAGGTAATCCTTGTGCTCACCTTGCACCAAACCCCAACCATTCACTATCAAGGTCGTGCCATTGATCTACACCATTCAACTGTCACCACCAGCCTATATAAAGAACCTTCACCAATCTAGTCCCCCTCAAATATTCATCCAACCCACTTCTCTTCCTTATCTCAAAATACATTTCTCCAAAACACATTCTGCCTTAACCCAACTGAATTCTATCTTCAAACCCCTAATGTTTACTATCTTCGCAATTCAAATCTCACTCATGGCATCATCAAGTTCCAAAAGGCGAAGAGGAAAGGAACCCATGGAGCATCCTTCCTTCGACGCCGGAAGATTCAAAACAGCCTTCCATGAGCTCGAGTTCAAACGAATAAAGGACAAGAAGATACTGCCCGAATCAACATTCTAGTTCAATGAAGATGAATGTCCACAAATTCGGGAGAAGATTGAGAAAAGGGGTTGGTAAAAGCTCATTAACCCGGAAGCAAGGGTAAATGCAACTCTCATTAAGGAATTTTATGCAAATGTGGTTAGAGAAGACAAGACCATAACTCCCACCTTCAAAAGCTATGTAAGAGGAACAGAGGTAGATTTCAGCCCAAATGCTATAATTAGAACTCTTCATCTGAAATAACCACAATTTGTTGAGCTCGGGTACCAAGAAAGAATGAACAATGGCCCCGACAATGATGAATTGGAAGAAATTGTAGGTGACATATGCATCGTGGGATCTGACTGGGAAAGATATTTGGATATGAGGCCCCGGTTCATCAAGAGAGGAGACCTCATCCCAGAATCCAAGGGATGGTTTGATCTTGTGAGACGATTTATCCTTCTAGCCGCAAACAATTCTGAGGTCAATATTGCTCGAGCCACCATGGTACATTGTCTAATAAGGGGTGGAAGCCTCAATGTGCAAGAAATTATAGCTGAAGGAATTCAAGAATCAGCCGAGAAGAAAGACTCAAGTGCTAGACTTCGGTACCCCAGCACCATCCTTAGATTATGCATGAAAGCTAAGGTTTTCTTTGAAGATAGCAATCCAACTTGGGTAGGTCTTGGGAGATCACTTACACTCCAACGCATAACCCATGTGACTCCAGCTCAACATCAGAAAAGACCCCATTTAAGGAAGAGGGCATCAGAAGAAGCACAAGAGGAAGAACCTATCCAAGAAGAAACCTGATGAGCGGATAATTTATACGCTTTTTGGCATTGTTTTTAGGTAGTTTTTAGTAAGTTTAAGCTACTTTTAGGGATGTTTTCATTAGTTTTTATGTTAAATTCACATTTCTGGACTTTACTATGAGTTTGTGTGTTTTTCTGTGATTTCAGGTAATTTTTGGCTGAAATTGAGGGACTTGAGCAAAACTCTGGAAAAGGCTGACAAAAGGACTGCTGATGCTGTTGGAATCTGACCTCCCTACACTCGAAATTGATTTTCTGGAGCTACAGAACTCCAAGTGGCGCGCTCTCAACAGCGTTGGAAAGTAGACATCTAGAGCTTTCCAGCAATATATAATTGTCCATACTTTATTTGGAAATTGATGACATAACATGGCGTTGAACGCCCGAGTACATGCTGCTGTCTGGAGTTAAACGCCAGAAACACGTCATGATCCAGAGTTGAACGCCCAAAACACGTTATAACTTGGCGTTCAACTCCAAGAAAAGCCTCAGCTCGTGAATAGATCAAGCTCAGCCCAAACATACACCAAGTGGGCCCCAGAAGTGGATTTATGCATCAATTACTTACTCATGTAAACCCTAGTAGCTAGTTTAGTATAAATAAGACTTTTTACTAGTGTATTATGGAATCTTTTGGACCATTCGGTCTTTTGATCACCTTCTTGGGGGCTGGCCATTCGGCCATGCCTGAACCTTTCACTTATGTATTTTCAACGGTGGAGTTTCTACACACCATAGATTAAGGGTGTGGAGCTCTGCTGTACCTCAAGTTTCAATACAATCACTATTACTTTCTATTCAATTCTCTTTTATTCTTATTCCAAGATATACGTTGCACTTCAACTTGATGAATGTGATGATTCGTGACACTCATCATCATTCTCACCTATGAACGCGCGTGACTGACAACCACTTCCGTTCTACTTTAGGCTGGGCGCATATCTCTTAGATTCCCCAACAGAATCTTCGTGGTATAAGCTAGATAGATGGCAGCATTCATGGGAATCCGGAAAGTCTAACCTTGTCTGTGGTATTCCGAGTAGGATTCCGGTATTGAATGACTGTGACGAGCTTCAAACTCCTGAAGGCTGGGCGTGATGACAAACGCAAAAGAATCAATGGATTCTACTCCAACCTGATTGAGAATCGACAGATGATTAGCCGTGCTGTGACAGAGCATTTGGACCATTTTCACTGAGAGGATGGGATGTAGCTATCAACAAGGGTGATGCCTCCAGACGATTAGCAGTGCAGTGACAGCGCATAGGACCATTTTCCCGAGAGGATTAAAAGTAGCCATTGATGATGGTGATGCCCTACATGCAGCTTGCCATGGAAAGGAATAAGAAGGATTGGATGAAAGCAATAAGAAAGTAGAGATTCGAAAGGATTCTAGCATCTCCACACGCCTATCTGAAATTCCCACTATTGATTTACATAAGTATTTCTATCCCTTTTTATTTTATTTATCTTTTAAATATCTAATCCAATTACATTTGACCCTATGAATCCACTTAACTGAGATTTACAAGATGACCATACCTTGCTTCATACCAACAATCTCTGTGGGATCGACCCTTACTCACGTAAGGTATTACTTGGATGACCCAGTACACTTGCTGGTTAAGTTGAACAGAGTTGTGAGCTTCTCTAACAGTGCCTGGAACTCTTTTATCACAATTTCGTCCACCAAAACCCAACCAACAGAACATCATCAAGAAGGGTATTATGACCCAACCAACATCAATTTGGGTCATATCCAAGGAGCCATTGATGATTTATCAAGAATACACATGGAAGAACAAGAACAACAACTGCAATTTCAATCTCAGAGAATGGATCGTCAAGAGGAAATGCTAACAAATTGGATGAATCAACAAAGGGAATGGCAAAAACAGCTAATGGAGCAACAACAAGAGCACTACTCCTAGCTTACTCAAGCCATCAATCAAGTGTCTGAAGGGTAAGAAAGCCAAGATAAACGCCTCCAGGAACTCAATCAATGCCAGATAAATTAGATGAAAGCATTCAACAAATTCAGCATGCTAAATGAAGGAAGGCAACTGCATCGAGAAGAATTCAGCATCAACACTCAGGCAAGGTTAAACTATATGACTGAGCACGTGCATCACTTGCACCCCAACATCCCAAGTTATGAGGAAGTTCGAAAGAACTTAACAAAACAAGAAGAGGGGAAGGTGAAACAGCAAAAGAAAGCATTGAAGAAGAAGATAGAGGATGCCGGTTTCTGGAAAAAGCTGATGGGGAAGCGCAAGGGGAATGGAGAATCAAGTAATCAAGGAGAATTCCAAGGGAGCAGAAGAACGTGAGCATACCAATAAGTGAAAGGTGGTGAAGTTCCTTTTTAGTTTATCTTTTTCAAAGCTTTAAATAAGGAAAATCATGTATGAAATAGAACATGCTTCCATGGTAGTTTAGGATTTTCAATTATGCATTTAAGTTTTATTGCTTAGACTAAGTGTGCTAGCTTAATGTCTTAAGTGTTCACTTTTACCGCTCTTACTTGTATGCTTGTCTCTTTAAGTTAATCAAAAAGAAAATGTTATGAAAAGAACAAGAGTGGAGTTATTTTATGAAGTGCATTCTGAATGTTTGTGGTAGGTTGATTAGTAAGCTAAGTTGGTTCACCAAAGAAGGAAAGAAAGCAACTATCTATCCTAAGTCATTTGTTTGAAACACACCCTTTGAGACTAGCTAAACAATAAGATCCCAATAAGAAAAGAGGAAGAGCAATAAAAGTGAAAAGGAAAGAAACACAATAAGAAACAATGCTAGGCATCAAGGGTTTCAAAACTGAGGCATATGTCTGTGGTGTTTATGTTCAAAGGATATACTTGGATGAATAAGCTCTTAGGGGTGCATTATCACTTGGTGACTTGGATTAACTAATCAGGGATTATCAGCTGAAAGTCCACTATCAAGAGTAACCTTTGATACAAAACACTTAGTAACCCAAAGAGGTACTATGTATGAGGGAAAGAGACTTGAGGGAGTAAGTCCTTAGGGGTGTCTTAACACCTAGCACCTTAAAACCAACTGGTTTGGGAGTGTTGGCTGAAAGCTTATCATAAAGAGTCGCCCTCTTACAAAGCACTTAGCAAAAAGAAAAATAACTATGAAAAAGAAGGAAAGATCAATAAGAAAGAAGCCTCAAAGGATGCAATCAAGAAGGTGACTAAGGATTTGATAAAGGCTTGAAACCTAGAGGGAAAGAACCTAAGTTGCAACGCATGAAACCCCATAAACCAAGAATGCTACTTCTATCTTATCTTCTTGTTATTTCATTTCATTCTTCTTATGTTTCAGTACTTGCTTACGGACAAGCAAGCTTTAAGTTTGGTGTTGTGATGCCAAGGCATCTAGGCCAGTTTCACTGACCTTTTCTTTACTGTTTTAGGGTAGTTTCATGCATTTTCTTAGTGAATAAGGTAAGTTTTGGATGAAATTACACTTACACCTTGATTCAAGCAACATTTGTGAACTTTGCATAATTTCATGAGTATTTTGCTAGAATTGCATGATAAATTGATGATGCATAATCTCATGACTTTGGCTAGAGCTTTGATGCACTTTAATTGCCTGTTTTCAGGTCAAAGGAAGCAAGGAAGAACCACGTTAGTCTAGTTAACGTGAACACTAACGTGGAATGGTAAAGCTTGCAACGTTAATGAGAAAAGTGATCACCAATAACGCTTGCGAAGCCATCCAAAGATCACGTTACTTGCCACGTTAACTTAGTTAACGTGGTAGTTAACGTAGAAGAAAAAGGAACTCCAACGTTAATGGTAAAAGTGAACACCACTAACGTTGGAGAACTTGGCAATGATCCACGTTAAGAGTCACGTTAACTTAGTTAACGTGAACTCTAACGTGGAAGAGGAAACAAAAGCCAACGTTAGTGACACTCACTTTTGTCACTAACATTGGACCATCTAGCATTGCCTACGTTAACTTTCACGTTAAGACTATTAACGTGAAAGTTAACGTGGAGTTGAGATCAAAGAGCCAACGTTAGTGACACTCACTTTTGTCACTAATGTTGGAAGGTGGCATCACTACTACGTTAAGAGCCACGTTAACTTAGTTAACGTGAGTCCCAACATGGAGAATGTGGCATTTGGAGCGTTAGTGACAAAGGTGAGTGTCACTAACGCTCTCGAAGGTGGATCACACCTACGTTAAGAGTCACATTAGCTATACTAACGTGGACTCTAACGTGGGAACATAGGGGCACTAAGCAATGTTAATAGGAAAAGTGATTCCCATTAATGTTTGCGAAGGGGTATAAGCCAACGTTATTGGGAAAAGTGAGTCCCAATAACGTTAGCCAAGTTTTGAGAAAGGAACGTTAGTGGTCACGTTAAGACCACTAACGTTGGATTTAACGTGGATATATGAGGTTGGAACGTTAGTGGAAAAAGTGAATGCCACTAACATTCTCGAACCCACAATGGCAATCAACGTTAAATCTTACTAAATACCCAAGGCCTAATTCATATTTCTCTGCAAGTTAGGCCCACTAAAGATGAGAACTGCTTCAACTCAAGATCCAAAGCCCACATCCAAGACTTGAAGAACTCACTAGAAGATCAAGAGGAGTAGTATATATAGGAGTATTTTGGAACTATAGAGAAGCTTGGCACTTTTGGGAACTACTCTCTATAGATTTACTTTTCTGTACTTTTAGCATGGATTCTTCTTTTTTGTCATTTTTCATTTCTAGAGCTATGAACAACTAAACCCCTTTCATTGGGTTAGGGAGCTCTGTTGTAATTTGATGGATCAATTATAGTTTTCATTCTTCTTCTTCTTCTTTCTTTTCTCTTGATCGTACTAGAAAGCTTTCGATCTTAATTCAATTGGTTAGTTGTCTTGGAAAAGAAACTCTCCATAATTGGATCTCCTTTGAGTCTTGGAAAAGGGATGAGGAGATCATGCTAGAAATGCTTTCTCATGTTGGACCAAATTGGGGTATGGGCAGATATAGTGACATGTAATCCTCCCAACACTTTGATTTGGAAATACATGTGGTATAATCAGTGACCACACTTCATCTCTTCCCATGAGCAATTAAATCAAGGAATTGGGCAATTGTTCAAGCTTAGAGAGATTGGATTGCCAAGGAATTGGGATCCAATGAGTTAAGATTGCCAAGGAGATCAATGAATGCATTGATTGAGGAAGAGATGAGAATGAACTTGATCCGGAGAATGCAACATCTCCTGAACCCAATGATTTCCCCATTTTTGATCTTACCCATTCTCTTTACTTTCTGTCATTTAATTTCATGCTCATTACCCCAAATCCCCTTTTAAGATTCTGCACTTTAATTTCTGTTATTTACTTTCCAGTCATTTAAATTTCTACATCTCAATCTAAATTCTGTTTAGCTCAACTAGCATATTCTTCTAACTAAAATTGCTTGACCAATCAATCCTTGTGGGATTCGACCTCACTCTATTGTGAGTTTTACTTGACGAAAATTCGGTATACTTGCCGAAGGGAAATTTAATGAGAGACAAGTTTTCATGCATCACTAGGTGGGAGACACCCCACCATGGTAAACTCTTACCACTCTCTTGTAGATTTTGATTAATACGTGGTTTGAGTTTCCATCATAGGTAGTTTCCTCTTCTTATACCTATTTTAATAATTTGGTTACTAGTTGCTTGTGAGGCAAGCTTTCTTTGCCTATATTTGAAAATTCCTCAAAAGCTAAAAAGATTTTTGCAATTTTGCATTTTTCATTGGTTTTGAGTTGTAGGTAGTGTTAGGGGAGGTTTTAAGCTGTTTTTAGTGTTTCTGAAAAAAAAAAAGAAGAAGAGGGGCAAAGATGGGTATGCATGCTATACGCGTACGCGTTAATACGTGGTTGCAGCCCCATACATGAATCCAGAGAGTTGGGCAAACCTTGCGCTAACATTAAGCTTCCTGCGCAAGCTGCACCCCATGCGGACGCGTACATGACGTGTACGCGTCGATGCGTTGGTGCAGCATCCATACTGATGACCTGAGAGTTGTGCTAACCCGAGGCCAACACTATTCTTCTGGCCCAACTCTCCACCCACGCGGACGCGCACATTACGCGTATGCGTCTATGCACACATCTCCATTCCGCGCTTAAGCGCACAGGACGCTTCCGCGTCCATCCCTTTTTCGTCCACCCACACAGAACGCATATAGGACACAGACACATGGATTCAAAATCATAACCCCCGGAGACGCGAGAACCCTAATCATTCGCATCCCTCAACCACTTCTCTCTTCCAACGTTCTTTCTCCCTTCCTCTATAGCCACTTCCTACAACCACCTACAACCACTGCCCACCGCCGTCGACCACTCCTTCTCTTTCTTTCTCCCTTTTCTTCGCCTTCCATCTTCCCTTCTCTCTCTCACCGTTTTTTCTCTCTGCTCTAGCCCAAATTACCGCAGCAACTCCATTACCGCCGACGAGACACCCACCATCACCACAAGCCCTTCTCTTTTCTTT
Organism: Arachis hypogaea; assembly: GCF_003086295.3. NCBI lineage: Eukaryota > Viridiplantae > Streptophyta > Magnoliopsida > Fabales > Fabaceae > Arachis > Arachis hypogaea. Next base: position 65,044,890 of record NC_092041.1, on the reverse strand, counting down.
CCCCATTCTGCCCCCTTCACCTTCATTTTTCCCTACCCATCACTTTGCTCCTCTACCTTACGCCACCATTCTGTTCCTTTGCCCTACTCTCTGCTGTACTGCTCCGCGCTATTCTCTGCGCCGCCATGAGCTCAACCGCCGCCACCATTACTGGGCGGCACTGCAATGCTTCCCACCCTTTTTCATTTTCAAATCTAATTTCTGCTTCTCTTCCAGGTTTCACCTGCGTCACTGCTTCTCTTCCAGGTTCCACCATTTGTTGACTAATTTTTCTTACTTAGGTTAGATAGAAATACTTGTGGTTAGGTAGTTAGGATGTGGTTAGATGATCTTAGGCCTGATAAGTGCTCCGTTCTTATTCACCTTGTGAATGTTACATGCTTTGATGAATAGTGGTTGCTGTTGTGGTACATTCTTGTTATTGCTGTGCTATGTTTTCGGTTCCTATGTATTGCTTAACTGCTGCTTTGCTGAATTTTCATTGTATGGTTGTGTTTGATGCTGCCTGAATATATACAGTTCTTGCTCTTTTCATGTTTGTTGCAATTTTTGGATTCATATGCTTGTATTTTGCTACAATTTGTTATCCGAGAACATCCAATTTACTATCGGAATGCTGCCCAAATTTCTAGAAATTGTTTTGTTTTTAACCTTGCTACCTAGAATTGAACTTGACACTTTTGAAAATTGAGATTTACTTGACTTCACCAAGTACAATTCTCAGGTTACTTTGGTTAGCATTTCTGTTTTTGTCTTGTTTCCCGTGGTTTGCATTGAATAAGTTAGTTCAAGGAATTGTTTGTTGGATCTCTATGTCGAACAATCCCTTGCCCTACTCATCAATTTGAACCTTCTTGTGTGTCTTTGCTTTTCAAGTTAAGTCAAATGGCTCCTTGGTCCAAGTTCACTTTTCAACTTACTTGACCAATGATGCCAATGCTAGGCTCACCATTTGACCTTAACTTGCATTTTTCTTGAATATGGTTCATTCTTTTGCAATAATTGGTGCATTCCACTTGTGTAACCCTTTAATTCAAAACGATTTTCAACTTGCCTTTGGTTACACTAGTGCATGTTTCAATCTTTCAACGCCAATTATTATAAACTCAGTGACCTTGTGCATTGTTGATGACTTGCTTTCTATTATATGCTTTATCCAAATTTGTATTTCATCATCAATGACTGAATCTTCCTCATGAATGTGAGTGTGCTTGTTGTCCTTATTTTCTGCACTTATCTCTATTGAGCCAATACCCGTCATACCACTAATTTTTGAACTAGTTTTCTAACTTCTAACTTGATTAATCAACTAACTCTTCTTTTTAATTTAAAACTTGCCCTTTTTCCATTCTTTTGGGTATGACGATTAATGTGCTTAACAAATAAGCATTGTGCAATTATTGCTTGAATTCTTGGTTTATGGCTTTCATTGATTTCAGAATTATGTTTCTTGACTTCCAAGAATTATTTTCTTTTGACTCACTTCATGCATATATCAATCCTTGCTTTCTATCCCTCTACTTGGCTTAATTTTTTATATCCTGTCATATCTGTTTTTCAGGATGTCTGATAGAGGAAAAGCAAAGGTTACCTCTAGGAAAATAAAGCAACCTCAATCTTTCGCTGCTTACCTTTTTGCCAATTATGCTAAAAACCCTCTTTCGGAAAAGGACAAAGCAGATCAGCAACTGTCGCCTACCGATACAGACAGGTTTCCTAACCTATACTGTGTGCTCCGCTTCCTGACCTATCAGCAGAAGAACCTCAACATAGAGAAGAAACTGGCCATTCCCACCGACCTGAGGTAATCCATTAAGGCCCGTATTCAGGGGATGGGTCTAGGTTTTATCGATAGGGAGTTGGGTAGGGTGAACACATCATGGGTCAAGGAATTTTATTGTAATCTCTTCAGATACAACCTTGATTTGGTTTACCTACGTGGTGGATAGATATTAGTTACAGAGGCTGCTATTGAGGATGCACTCTATTGTCTGCCTCAGACCGGTGCCACAGATGCCTATAAGCAGGTGGAGGTGGAGATGCATTATATGACTTTTGATTATGATGCCTTGAGGAGTGTTATTGCCACCCCGAGAAGATGGATACTAATAATCAGAAACCAAAGGGGATGTTGTTTGCTCATCTGTCGAGAGGGGCTAGGACATGGCAGCAGATCTTTGCCCACTATGTCATGCCTATCACACATTTTATGACATGCTCATCCCGATCGGATATGTTATGAAGGGGAAGGAGGTGTACTTTCCTCGATTGATCAGGAGATATACATGGCGAGCACATGTCCGTGGCATACTCCCATTCCCGACTTTGGTCACTACGATGGCTCAGCTAGCCGATGCTCCATGGAGACCGGATGATGTGTCACCACCACCCCCAGTCGACGGGAAGGAGAACTTTATTCCGTGGGGGACATGGGTGAATGAAAATCCTCCATCCCGGCGTCCATCTAGAGCTCGAGCCAGAGCAGTAGTAGCAGCTGGACCTTCATCTTCTTCAGCTGCAGCGGGACCGTCTACACCAGCAGCACCTTTAGCACCACCACCAGCACCACAGCCAACATATCTATTGGTACAACATCTTTTCCGATTCATGGAGCGTAGTAAATGCCACATCATGTGATGCCTTGATAGCTTAGATTAGATGTTTGTAGCACTGGGCATTGAGTTGCCCCTTCTTCCTGACCCTTCTTCCGCTTCCGAGGAGGAGGAGCGCGAGGAGGAGCAGGCTCAGCCAGAGGCACCACCACAGACACAGGCTATCCTGGAGGCACAGTAGCCCTCAGAGGAGCCACAGCCTCAGCCCTAGCAGCCAGATGCGACCGTTGACCCTCACCCGGAGTCCAAGCAATAGCATCCAGGATGATGCTTCATTCTAAGTGTTGGGAGGTTACCGTCGTCGCTGTCGGTGGATAGCTAGTTTGGGTGAACATTTTCGGACATTTATCTCTTAGTTTATGTTATTTTGCTTTATTTTGCACTTTTTGGGTTTATTGTATATACTAGTATTATGGATACTTTAATTTTAGTTGTTGCATACTTTTACATTGCATATTTTTAGTTTGATTTTCTTTATATAGTTGTTTTAGCTTTTTGGTTGTGATTAGAAAAACATTTTGGATTGATGAAACCTAAGTTGACCTTTTTTTCATGTGAAATTTGTTTTAATTGAAAAAGGGTTAAAATAAGGAGTTTTTTAGAATTTCTCAATCACAATATTGCATTTAGAATAAGCCTAGTCAAAACAATGAGCTTTTTCAAGGAATTTATCTATAGGGCACCACCCGAATTGATTGGAAAAATTTTTTTGTGGAACTAGCTTGAATTTTATATTTGTGGAACATGTTTTTGAGCTAAGAACACAAGCTTGTGAGACTTGAGCCCAATGATGTGGTTACATCTTATAACCACTTGTGTGCAATTGTTCTCTTTATATGATTGTGATCATTGATTTGTTTGATTCTTTATGTCCATTATTCCATGTATACATGCATTTATATGATTGAGGCCATCATTTCATTCAGCTCACTTACCCAAATAGCCTACCTTTTACCAACCGTTGTTAGCCAACTTTGAGCCTACGATTAACCCACTTTGTTCTTTAATTTAGCACATTACAAGCCTTAAAGCGAAATATAATAAATGTCCTTTTTTGGATCTTTGATTAGCTTAGGCTAGTAAGTGTGAGTATCATTCAAGTATGAGAAAACTTGGGACAGTGGTTGGGATAAAAGAGTGTTTTATATTTCTATCGGGAATTTAGGGAATTGGGTACATGCTCGTGTATTAATTTTATGTAAAACCATATGCATTGATGCCTTCGTATATGCTTTGTTGTGAAAAATAAAAGAAAAAAATGATAAAGAAAAAGAAAAAAATATATATGAATAAAAAGAAAAAATTATAGAAAAAGAAAAAAAAGCAATAAAAAGGGACAAAATGTCCCAAAGTAACGATTAATAAAGATCAATGCATATGTGTGGTAATCAAAAGAAATGCATGAGTATGTGAAAAGTGAAGAATGGGTAGTTAGGTTAGCACTTAAATTGTATATGTGTCGTAGGTTAGGTGGGAAGTTTAAGTTGATCAAAGATTCAGATTCTAGTCCACTTAACCATATACAATCCTACCTTGACCTTAGCCCCATTACAACCTATGAAAAGACCTTATGATGAATGTATGCATGCATTGAATAATTGTTGATTGTTAGATAAAAAACAAATATTGGAAAGCATGATTAGGGGAGAATTGAGAGAATCGACCCTATACACTTGAGCGACTAGAGTGCAAAAACTTCTGGTGAGGGTTCGATGCTTGATTCCTTGATTCCTGGCTTTCAGGAGCATTCTTCTTGCAAATCTATTTGAACTTCCTTTTTACACTTGAATTGGTAGGATTCGTGAATCGTCATATGACCTTATCCCTACTTGTTTATACATGCTCTTGGAGGATTGATTTATTTTTAACCAAGTAGGTAGAATCATTTTGCATTTAGTTGCATTCATTTAGAGAGGATGCATATAGATAGGTTGCATTGAATAAATGTCATACCCCTTGTTTCATTCTTGGTTTAGCATGAAGACATGCTATCGTTTAAGTGTGGGGAGGTTGATAAACCCCATTTTTAGGGTTTATCTTGTGTTGAATTTAGAGGGTTTTGTCAACTTTTCTCCCATTTATTCAATAAAATAGCATGATTTTGTAAATTCTCCTTTAATTGTGCTTAAGAGTGAAAACATACTTTTTAGGTCTTAAAATAGCTAAATTTAATTTAGCTTGATTCCATTAGATACCTTGATATGTGTGTTAAGTGATTTCAGGTTTAGGAGGCAAAGATTGGATTGAGGGGATAAAGAAAAAGCTTGTAGAAATGGAGAACTCATGAAGAAATGAAGGAATTGTAAAGCTGTCAATCCTGACCTCTTCGTACTTAATCGATCAAAGCTTGAGTTACAGAGGTCCAAATGAGGCAATTTTAGTTGTGTTAGAAAGCTAACATCCAGGGCTTCAAAATGATATAAGATTTGTTATAGTTGCCTAGCGTTTAAGGATGCGTGCGCGTGATGTACGCGTACACATGGAAAGCTACACGTGACTCACTAAAGGCAACTCGTGGCCGGCGATTTTTGAAACATTTTGGGCCCAATCCAACTCATTTCTGATGCTATTTAACCCAAGGTTTGAAGGGGGATGGGAGACTTAGTGATAAGGTTGTTTAGAATTAGTTAGTTTATGAGTTTAAGAGTTTAGTTTTCATCATGTTTTAGTTAGTTTATAGAGAGAGAAGCTCTCTCTTCTCTCTAGATTAGGGTTCTTAGTTCTTAGATCTAGATCTACTTCTTCTTCTCTTCTAATTTTCTTTTCCATCTTTAATTATTCCCTTGTAGTTGTAGCATTCTACTTCCCTTGTAGTTTCTTTGTATTGTTAGTTGTAATTTATGAATCCTTTTGTAGATCTACATTTCTTCTCAATGCAATTGGTAAGTTCTTTGTTGTTTCATAATTGTTTTGCCTTTCTATTGTTAATCTCTTACTTTTGTTGTTGTAGATTCCTTTAATTCATGCAATTAATAATGTTTGCCTTTATTGCCTTCTATGTGTTTGTTGAAATGTATCTTCTAGTTATGAGGTAGGTTTTGTTCCTCTTGGCTTTGGTTGAGTAATTAGTGACTCTTGAGTTATCTAACTCTTTTGTTAAATGATAATTAGAAGTTGCTAATTGACTTGAATGCCACTAAAGCTAGTCTTCTCCTTGGGATTTGGCTTGGACTTGTGGACTCAAGGTAATCCATCCACTTGACTTTCCTCAATGATTAGAGGTTAACTAAGTGGGAGCAATAAACAATTCTCATCACAATTGATAAGGATAGTTAGGATAGGACTTCCAGTTCTCATACCTTGCCAAGAGCTTTTCTAGTTGTTAGTTTGTTTCTTTTGCAATTTATAATTCTTGTTTTTTTATCTCAAAAACCCCAAACATACTTCATAACCAATAACAAGCACGGGTAAAGATTAATAAAGATCAATGCATATGTGTGGTAATAAAAAAAATGCATGAGTATGTGAAAAAGTGAAGAATGGGTAGTTGGGTTAGCACTTAAATTGTATAGGTTGCCATAGGTTAGGTGGGAAGTTTAAGTTGATCAAAGATTCAAATTCTAGTCCACTTAACCATATACAATCCTACCTTGACCCTAGCCCCATTACAACGGATGAAAAGACCTCATGATGAATGTATGCATGCATTGAATAATTGTTGATTGTTATATGAAAAACAAATGTTGGAAATCATGATTAGGGGAGAATTAAGAGAATCGACCCTATACACTTGAGCGACTAGAGTGCAAACACTTCCGGTGAGGGTTCGATGCTTGATTCCTTGATTCTTGGCTTTCATGAGCATTTTTCTTACAAGTCTATTTGAACTTCATTTTTACACTTGAATTGGTAGGATTCATGAATCGTCATATGACCTTAGCCCTACCTGTTTATTGATGAGCGAATAATTTATACCCTTTTTGGCATTGTTTTTAGTAGGATACAGTTACTTTTAGGGATGTTTTCATTGGTTTTTATGCTAAATTCACATTTCTGGACTTTACTATGAGTTTGTGTGTTTTTCTATGATTTCAGGTAATTTCTGGCTGAAATTGAGGGACCTCAGCAAAACTCTGATAAAAGGCTGACAAAGAACTGCTGATGTTGTTGGATTCTGACCTCCCTACACTCGAAATGAATTTTCTGGAGCTACAAAACTCCAAATGGTGCGCTCTCAAAAGCATTGGAAAGTAGACATCCAGAGCTTTCCCGCAATATATAATAATTCATGCCTTATTTGAGATTAAATGACATAAACTGGCGCTTAACACCAGTTCCATGCTGCATTCTGGAGTCAAACGCCAGAAACACGTCACGAACCAGAGTTGAATGCCAGAAACACGTTACAACTTAGCGTTCAACTCCAAAAGAAGCCTCTGCATGTGTAAAGCTCAAGCTCAGCCCAAGCACACACCAAGTGGGCCCCGGAAGTGGATTTCTGCATCAATTACTTACTTCTGTAAACCCTAGTAGCTAGTCTAGTATAAATATAACTTTTTACAATTGTACTAAGGGTCCTTCTCCCTATTTTCGAAATCATATCACATTTTGGGGGCTGGCCATTTGGCCATGCCTGGACCATCACTTATGTATTTTCAACGGTGGAGTTTCTACACACCATAGATTAAGGGTGTGGAGCTCTGTTGTACCTCGAGTTTTAATGCAATTACTACTATTTTCTATTCAATTTAGTTTATTCATGTTCTAAGATATTCATTGCACTTCATCATGATGAATGTCATGATCCGTGACACTCATCATCATTCTCACCTATGAACGCGTGACTGACAACCACTTCCGTTTTACCTCAGACCGAACGCATATCTCTTAGATTCCTTAATCAGAATCTTTGTGGTATAAGCTAGAATTGATGGCGGCATTCATGAGAATCTGGAAAGTCTAAACCTTGTCTGTGGTATTCCGAGTAGGATTCAGTGATTGAATGACTGTGATGAGCTTCAAACTCACGATTGTTGGGCGTGATGACAAACGCAAAAGAATCAATGGATTCTATTCCGGCATGATCGAGAACCGACAGATGATTAGCCGTGCTGTGACAGAGCATTTGGACCTTTTTCACTGAGAGGATGGGATGTAGCCATTAACAACGGTGATGCCCTACATACAGCTTGCCATGGAAAGGAGTAAGAAGGATTGGATGAAGGTAGTAGGAAAGCAGAGATTCAGAAGGAGCACAGCATCTTCATACGCCTATCTGAAATTCCCATCAATGATTTACATAAGTATTTCTATCTTTATTTTCTGTTTATTTATTATTATTATTCGAAAACTCCATAACCAATTATTATCCGCCTAATTGAGATTTATAAGATGACCATAGCTTGCTTCATACCAACAATCTCCGTGGGATCGACCCTTACTCACGTAAGGTTTATTACTTGGACAACCCAGTGCACTTGCTGGTTAGTTGTGCGAGGTTGTGAAGAAAGTGCTGAGTTATAAACGCGCATACCAAGCTGAATGCCATTGTTGATGATCACAATTTCACCTACCAAGTTTTTGGTGCCGTTGCCGGGGATTGTTCGAGTTTGGACAACTAGCGGTTCATATTGTTGCTCAGATTAGGTAATTTTTTTTCATTTATTTTCAAAAAAAAAATTTGTCAAAACTCTTTCAAAAAATTTTCTCCCTCTGTTTTCGAAAAATCCTTAAGAGTTTTTAAGAATGAATTTTAGAGTTACAAAATGGTATGCTGAAGCTTGGCTGGCCATCAAGCTTTAGACTATCCTGGTATGATTCCTGGAATTTTGATTAAGGACTTTGAATTCATTACTTCCTTTTTCCTATTTGTTTTCGAAAAAAAAAATAAAATACAAAAAAAATCATAAAATCATAAAATAAAAAAATATTTTGTGATTCTTGTTTGAGTCTTGTGTCATGTTTTAGGTTTGGTGTCAATTACATATTCATCTTGTTCTTGCATTTTTCGAAAATTCATGCATTCATAGTGTTCTTCATGATCTTCAAGTTGTTCTTGGTAAGTCTTCTTGTTTGATCTTTAAATTTTCTTGTTTTGTGTTGTATGATATTTTTCATATGCATTCTTGCATTCATAGTGTTTAAGCATTGAAAATTTCTAAGTTTGGTGTCTTGCATTTTTCTTTGCATCAAAATTTTTTTCAAAAATATGTTCTTCATGTTCATCATGATCTTCAAAGTATTCTTGGTGTTCATCTTGACATTCATAGTATTCTTGCATGCATCATTGGTTTTGATCCAAAATTTTCATGTTTTGGGTCATATTCGTGTTTTTCTCTCTCCTCATTCAAAATTCAAAAATAAAAAAATACATTTTCCTTAATTTGCTCATAATTTTCGAAAATTTGAGTTGACTTAGTCAAAAAAATTTTAAAACTTAGCGATTTCTTATAAGACAAGTCAAATTTTCAATTTTAAAAGTCTTATCTTTTCAAAATCTTTTTCAAAAGTCAAATCTTTTTTCATTTTTCTTTTATTATTTTCGAAAATATTCTTAAAGTGATTTTAAAATCTTTTTCTTATCTTTATTTCAAAATTGAAACTTTACTAACAATTAATGTGATTGATTCAAAATTTTGAAGTTTGTTACTTTCTTGTTAAGAAAGGTTCAATCTTTAAATTCTAGAATCATATCTTTTAGTTTCTTGTTTGTCAAGTAAGTAATTTTAATTTTAAAAATTAAATCTTTTCCAACCATATCTTTTTAATCATATCTTTTTAAATTTTATCTTTTTCAAAAATTTGATTTCAATAATATATTCTTATCTTCTTATCTTATCAAAATTAATTTTCAAATCTTTTTCAACTAACTAATTGACTTTTTATTTGTTTCTTATCTTTTTCAAAACCACCTAACTAATTTTCCCTATCAATTTTTCAAAAATATCTCATCCTTTTTCAAAATTCTTTTTAATTAACTAATTGTTTTAAATTTTAATTTTAATTCTTCCTTTAATTTTCGAAAATCACTAACTCTTTTTCAAAATTAATTTTCGAATTCTCCCCCTTTGATCTTCTTCTATTTATTTATTCATTTACTAACACGTCTCTTCATCTCAAATCTCTGCTCCTATCCCCATCCTTGTGTTTGGATTATTCATTCTTCTTCACTCTTATTCCCTTTCTTCTTCTACTAACATAAAGAAATCTCTATACTGTGACATAGAGGATTCATTTTCTTTTTTTGTTCTCTTCTCTTTCATATGAGCAAAAACAAGAAAAAAGGCATTCTTGTTGAAGCTGATCCAGAACCTGAAAGAACTCTGAAGAGGAAATTAAGAGAAGCTAAAATACAACAATCCAGAGACAACCTTGCTGAAATTTTCGAAGAAGAAAAGGAGATGGTAGCTAAACCCAACAACAATAATGCAAGAAGGATGCTTGGTGATTATACTACACCTACTTCCAAGTTTGATGGAAGAAGCATCTCAATTCTTGCCATTGGAGCAAACAATTTTGAGCTGAAATCTCAACTAGTTGCTCTAATGCAACAAAACTGCAAGTTTTATGGACTTCCATCAGAAGATCCCTACCAGCTTTTAACTGAGTTCTTGCAGATCTGTGAGACTGTTAAGACTAATGGAGTAGATCCTGAAGTCTACAGGATCATGCTTTTCCATTTTGCTGTAAGAGACAGAGCTAGAACATGGTTGAACTCACAACCTAAGGATAGCCTGGACTCTTGGGATAAGCTGGTCATGGCCTTCTTGGTTAAATTCTTTCCTCCTCAAAAGCTGAGCAAGCTTAGAGTGGATGTTCAGACCTTCAAGCAAAAAAATGGTGAATCCCTCTATAAAGCTTGGGAAAGATACAAGCAGATGACCAAAAAGTGTCCTTCTAACATGTTTTCAGAGTGGACTATGATAGATATATTCTATTATGGTCTGTTTGAGTTCTCTAAGATGTCACTGGACCATTCTGTAGGTGGATCCATTCACCTAAAGAAAACGCCTGCAAAAGCTCAGGAACTTATTGAAATGGTTGCAAATAACCAATTCATGTACACTTCTGAGAGGAATTCCGTGAATAATGGGACGCCTCAGAGGAAGGAAGTTCTTGAAATTGATGCTCTCAATGCCATATTGGCTCAGAATAAAATGTTGACTCAGCAAGTCAACATGATTTCTCAAAGTCTGAATGGATGGCAAAATGCATCCAACAGCACTAAAGAGGCATCTTCTGAAGAAGAAGCTTATGATCCTTAAAACCCTACAAAGGCAGAGGTAAATTACATGGGGGAAGCCTTTGGCAACACCTATAACCCCTCATGGAGAAATCATCCAAATTTCTCATGGAAGGATCAACAAAAGCCTCAACAAGGCTTTAATAATGGTGGAAGAAACAGGTTTAGCAATAGCAAGCTTTTTCGATCATCTTCTCAGCAACAGACAGAGAATTCTGAGCAGAGCACCTCTAACTTAGCAAACATAGTCTCTGATCTGTCTAAGGCCACTTTACGTTTCAAGAGTGAAACAAGGTCCTCCATCAGAAATTTGGAGGCACAAGTGGGCCAGCTGAGTAAGAAAGTCACTGAAACTCCTCCTAGTACTCTCCCAAGCAATATTGAAGAGAATCCAAAAAGAGAGTGCAAGGCCATTGACATAATCAACATGACCGAACCTAGAGAGGATGGAGAGGACGTGAATCCCAATGAGGAAGACCTTATGGAACGTCTCTCAAGCAAGAAGGAGTTCCTTATTGAGGACTTAAAGGACTCTGAAGGTCATATAGAGACCATAGATATCCCATTAAACCTCCTTCTGCCATTCATGAGCTCTGAAAACTATTCTTCCTCTGAAGAGGATGAAGATGTAACTGGAGAGCAAGTTGCTCAATATCTAGGAGCTATTATGAAACTGAATGCCAAGTTGTTTGGTAATGAGACTTGGGAAAGTGAACCTCCCTTGCTCATTGGTGAACTAGATACATGGGTTCAGCAAACTTTACCTCAAAAGAAACAAGATCCTGGTAAATTCTTAATACAAGATCCTTCATTGGCGTGTTCTAAGGCAACGCCAGGAAGGACTGCTTGGTAGGCACCAAGCCTTGGATCTTACCCATCGAGCACGTTGCCAACGCCACTTTCATTGGCGTGTTCCAAGGCAACGCCAGGAAGTAATGCTTGGAAGGCACCAAGCCTTGGATCTTACCCATCGAGCACGTTGCCAACGCCATTTTCATTGGCGTGTTCCAAGGCAACGCCAGGAAGTAATGCTTGGAAGGCACCAAGCCTTGGATCTCTACCCACGTTGCCAATGCCAGGAAACATAGGCGTGTTCAAGGACAACGCCAAGCAACAAGCATGAAGCCTGGAGGAAGGCTCGAGCACGTTGCCAACGCCAGATTCTAAAGGCGTGTTCCAAGGCAACGTGACAAGCAAAGTTGAAGGCTAGAAAGCAGCCCTGGAAGGGAGCACGAGCACGTTGCCAACGTGCCAACAAGGGGGCGTGTTTGAGGACAATGCCAACCCCATGTTCTAGCCTTGGGAGGCTTGGCACATTGCCAACTTGAGAAGAAAGGGGCGTGTTCGGCAACAACTTGGCAGCCTGACCTTACCTTCTTTGAGGAAGCATAACTTGAGCTACAAAGCTCCAATTAAGATGATTCCAAGTGCATTAGAAAGAAGACACTCTGAGCTTTCCAATGATGTATGATAGTCCATATTGAAGCAGAGAATTGTTGCCAACTTGCTCTGCTTCCTCTGTTCCTCACAAAGGCCAGCAACTTCTTCAATTGAACCAGAAATTCAACAAAGAGAAAGCCCACATTGCTAGCCCAATTGAAGATCTTTGAAGGAGTTTTAGGACTAATATAAATAGAGAAGGAGTTTGTACTTGGGGGGAACTTTTGACACTTAGATTTCTAGACTTTTAGAACTTACTAGCACTTTTACTTGGAGAACTCTCTAGCACTTCCGGGAGGATACCCGGAGAGCTATTTTGGTTGCTCTTGGAACTTTTCTTCTGGAGTTTTGAGTTTTTAAGCATTTTCTTCTTCTTCTTCATCTTTCTTGACACTTAGTTTAATTTTCATTTATGGCAATTGTTGTTGAAATTGGAGCTATGATTCACTAAACCCCACTTTCATTAGGGGGAAGAGCTCTGCTTGTTTGAATGCATTGATACATCATCTTCTCCTTCTCAATTCAAGTGGTTAATCCAAGAGGAAATTCTTGTTCTTCAAAGATTCAACCACCATCAAGAGAGGGGTTAATCTATATGAATTATGTGGTGAACTTGAGAAATGAACCACATAGTTCAGTTTAGAGTTCATCCTCTCATAATCTTCTTAATCAATACACTTTGGTTGGTATGTGAGATGTAACCTCCCTAAGTTGAGATTCTGGAAATTGTGTGGCTTGGATTAGAAATTGAGCTTCATCTCTTCTCATGAACAATTAGATCACGAGAGTGGCAATTGGTTATGTTGAGAGAAATTGAATCACCAAGAGATTGGGATTCAATTACCCACTTGCCATGGATCTATACCCATGATTGAGAAGGAATTGATCAACATCAATTCGTGAGAACTTGTATCTCTGATCCCTAATGATCCTCTCCATCATTAAGTCTTATTTTTAAGTTTCTTGCATTTTAAGTTTCAGTTATTTACTTTCATTTTATTTCTATATTCCAGTTCTTTAAATTCCTTGCCATTTAAGTTCCTGCAATTATGTTAAAAAGATCACAATGCTCATGAAATCAAAACCATGTTTGCTTGACTAAATTTACCATTTAACTAAAGTTGCTTAATCTACCAATCTCCGTGAGATCGACCTCACTCTTAGTGAGTTTTATTACTTGATGCGAGCCGTTATACTTGCCGGTTGTACGTGAAATCTAATTTTTACCTATCAGGACTACCTTGTGTTTAAGACCTAAGGGTGTTCTTCTTTAACAATAGAGAGGAAGCATGAAAAGCCTCTCTCAGTACAGAGTCAAACAGAGCCCCCACAATCAAACTCTAAGTTTGGTGTTGGGAGGCCTGATGCCAAGGCATCTTAGGCTAGTTTCACTAGCATTTTTCTGTTAGTTTTAGTTGTTTTATGCATTTTCTTGAGCTTAAAGTAACCAAGAATGGTTAAATGAATAACAAAGCAATGAACCATCCAAACAGTATGATTTTGATGCAAATTCCATGAGTTTTTAGTTATATTACTTGAATGCTATGAATGGAAGATTTCTCATGAAATTTTGCAAGACTTTGATGCAGTTGTTTGGATGATTTCAGGGAAGAAGAGGCTAGGCAAGGAAGCAACAAAATCAATAAAGGAAGCTTGAATATCACATGTGGAGTTTAAGTTCCAGTTTAAGCTTAAACTGGAACTTAAACTGCCAAGCCATATAATGCTGGGAACTATCAGTGGCGTTTAAGCTCCAGTTTAAGCTTAAACTGGAGCTTAAACGCCAAAATCATGAAAGCTGAGCAAAGGCTGAAAGTGGCGTTTAACCTCCAGTTTAACCTTAAACTGGAAGTTAAACGCCAGAAATGAGAAATGCACCAGGGAGCCATTTCCACGTTTAAGCTTCAGTTTAACCTTAAACTGAAGCTTAAACGTGTTCGACCAAATTCACACTCCAGGGTTGCTTTCTTCATTTCCACGTTTAAGCTCCAGTTTAAGCTTAAACTGGAGCTTAAACGTGTTCGACCATTCCACACTCCAGGGTTGCTTTCTTCCATTTCCACATTTAAGCTTCAGTTTAACCTTAAACTGAAGCTTAAACGTGTTTGAGTTATACCACCTCCAGGAGTGTCCAACGTTTAAGTTCCAGTTTAAGCTTAAACTGGAACTTAAACGTGCTTCCACAAAAGGCATCACTGGAAGTGTCTGGCGTTTAAGTTGCAGTTTAAGCTTAAACTGAAACTTAAACGCCACTATTTGAAAAGGTTTCTGGGCCAAAGATATTGCAGTTTAAGTTAGCATTTGAGCACAAACATTAACTTAAAAGTACTCTGGTATGAAACCCAATTGAATATCATGGTTTATGGGATTGGGCCTGAAGAATTGATGAGTCTGGAATTTCAATTTGTTGAGTCATGTGTCATTACTTGATTATCACTAAGTTGGCTCAATGAATGTTACAGAATTGGATCAGCAGCCTCATCAGGATTATGGATCATAAACCCAATGCAAAAGGAAATCAGGGAAAGGCCTCAAAGCCTAAGAAACACAACAGAAGCTCAATTTAGAAAGTGTATAAATAGGATAGAATTTAAGTTGTTAGGGAACTTTTGATCATTTTTCTAGTTTTCATACTTTTTGTAATTGAATTCAGAGCTATGACTCACTAAACCCCTTTCATTGGGTTAGGGAGCTCTATTGTAATTCAATGAATCAATAATAGTTTTTATCTTCTTCTTCAATCTTTTCTCTTGAATTTTTGTTAGAAAGCTTCTCGATCTAATTCCATTGGTTAGTTGTCTTGGGAAAGAAACTATCCATAATTGGAATCCTTCGGAACCTTGGGAAAGGAATGGAGGATTCATGCTAGAGAAGCTTTCTCACAGTGAATTGGATTGGGGTTTGGATGGATATTGTGACATGTAATCCTACCAAATTGTGGTTCATGAAACTGTGTGGTATAATCAGTGATCGAGCGTCATCTCTTCTTATGAACATTTAAACCAAGGGATTGGGAATTTGTTTGTTTTTAGAGAGAATTGGTGAGCCAAGGGATTGGGATCCAATCATACAAGATTGCCAAGCAAAATTCAATGAACACATTGGTTGAGGAAGGGATAAAAATGTTTTGATTCGGAGATCTCAATATCTCCTGAAACCCAATGAATTCCCCATTTCTGATCTACCACTTTCTCTTTACATTCTGCAATTAAATTCATGCAATCACCCCGATCCCTTTTTAATTTCAGCAATTTAGCTTCTCGCTCTTTAATTCATGCAATTTAAGATTCCGCAATTTCAATTTCTTGCCATTTACGTTTCCCGCCAATTTTACATTCCGCAATTCTCATCTAAATCTTGATTCCGCTCAACTAGAACACACTTCTAATCCGAATTGCTCACTCAACCAATCCTTGTGGGATTCGACCTCACTCTATTGTGAGTTTTTACTTGACGATAACCGGTGCACTTGCCGGAAGGAATTTTTGCCGATCGTGCAATTTCCTAAAATCGTAGCATCAAGTTTATGGCGCCGTTGCCGGGGATTGGTTTTCGATTGACAATTCTCAAATTGGAAGTTAACTAGATTGAGCATTTTTCTTGTTTTGTTAATTCAGTTCAAGTTACTTGTTGAATTTTAATTTCTGCACTCTGTTACTTGCTTTCTTTCTTTATGCCTTTAAATTCAAGCAACTAACTCACTGACTCACTAACTATTTGAATTAATTCCTCAACTACTCTAACCATACTCTTCCATTAACCAAGAGTATTTCACTTGTTTGTTGCCTGTGCTGTGTTTTTGTATGATAGGTAGGAGAGGAGAGATATCAACTCCTCCATATACCGAACCAGAGAGGACCCTTCATAAACTTAGAAGGGAAGCAAGAGGGAAGAGAGTACTGGGAGAAGAAGAATCTGAAGGAGAATCTGAGGACAATTTTGAGGAAGCTCTAGATCTCAACATGGATAGAGAAGTTCACAACCATGAGAGAGCTGATGGAAACAATGCCATTCCCGAGAGGAGGGTTCTTGGTTCATACATAAACCCAACCTCTGGGAATTGTGGTAGCAGCATTCAGAAACCACCCATTCAGGCCAACAATTTTGAACTCAAACCACAGCTAATATCACTGGTCGAGAATCATTGTTCATTTGGTGGGAGTGCTAATGAAGATCCAAACCAACATCTCACAAAATTCCTGAGAATTTGCGACACTGTGAAGTCCAATGGAGTCTAGGAAGATGCCTATAAACTGCTCTTGTTCCCATTTTCACTTAGGGACAAGGCAGCTAAGTGGCTGGAATCATTCCCAAGGGGGAGCCTAACAACCTGGGATGAGGTGGAAAGCAAGTTTCTGGCACGTTTCTACCCCCCACAAAAGGTCAATAGGCTTCGATCTGAGGTTCAGACTTTTAGACAACAAGATGGTGAAACTCTCTACGAGGCATGGGAGAGGTTCAAGGATTTGACAAGGAAATGCCCACCAGACATGTTCCATGACTGGGTGCAATTGCATATTTTCTATGATGGACTTTCTTATGAATCAAGGAAGGCTGTAGACCATTCATCAGGAGGTTCATTGAACAGGAAAAAGAATGTGGAAGAAGCCATTGAAGTGATTGAGACAGTGGCTGAAAATGAGTACTACTATGCTTCAGAGAGACACAACACTAAGGGAGTCATGGAGCTGAAGCATGTTGATACAATTCTAGCCCAAAACAAGGTGTTTGCCAAGCGACTAGCAGAGCTCACCAGGAAATTAGAAACAAATGAAGTGGCTGCAATACACACACAAGATCAAGAGGAAGTAAGCACTGAAGGAGGTGATTGGGAAGAGGTCAACTATGTGGGAAATCAACAAAGGCAACCATATGATCCACATTCCAACACTTACAACCCAGGCTGGAAAAACCACCCAAACTTTGGGTGGGGAAACCAGCAAACCCACCACAAAACCACAAACCTTACAACCCCAACCAACATAACAATTCCACATACCAAAACTCCAACCAAAGATCATACCAAGCCACACAAAACACTTACTCCCAACCACCATATCATGGCCAAAATAATCAACCTGCCCAACCTAATCCGAACCAACAATTTCAAGATCAATTAAACAGGATAGAAGGAATGCTTGCAAACATGGGTCAGGACATAAGTGAGTTGAAAAGCTTTAGGGATGATGTGAGATCTACCTTAAGGAACCATGGTGAAAAACTCAAGAGGATGGAGTCTCGAGTAGGAGAGCTATCTCAACAGGCCCCCAAGTCAACTGCAGTGTTCCCTAGTGACACAGAAAAGAATCCTAAAGGGGAACAAAAGGGAGTGAGATGGGAAGAATGCAAGGCCATCACCATATTGAAGGAAGTCTCAGAAGAAGAAGGAATCAGACCCTCAGAACAGGAGCCAGAAATCTTGAAGGAAGGTGTGGAAGAAGCTAAGCAGGAAAGTGAAACTGAGTAAGCCAAGGAACTGCAAAATAAAGGCATGCCGGAAACATACCAACCAAAAGCACCATTTCCTCAGAGGTTAGGAGGAGGTTAAAAAGGGAAAACATATTCAAGGTTTTTAGAGACATTTAAGTCTCTCCATATCAATATTCCCTTTCTTGAGATTCTCCAGCAGATGCCTACACATATCAAGTATTTGAAGGAATTGCTGAGCAAGAAAAGAGTTTTGAAGGGAGGACAAACTGTAATAATGAACAAAGAATGCAGTGCCCTCATCAAGAAGGACATAGTCTCTAAGAAAACAGACCCAGGAAGTTTTCATATCCCCTGCATCATAGGGGAAACAAAAATTGACAGAGGATTCTGTGATCTAGGAGCTAGCATAAATGTGATGCCTCTGACTCTTATGAAGAGGCTACAACTGAATGAGGTGAGATCCACTGATGTAATCATACAATTGGCTGACAAAACTCATAAGCAAGCTGAAGGGGTAGTTGAGAATGTGCTGGTGAAAGTGAGAAATTATTTCTTCCCCACAGACTTTGTCATTTTGGACATGGAGGAAAGCTACCTACACCCTATCATTCTGGGAAGGCCATTTCTAGCCACTGCTAGAGCGCTCATAGATGTAGAACAAGGAGAGCTAATTTTGAGAATACATGATGAACAGCTCATTTTCCATGTTTTCAAACCTGCATCTGAGCCTGAACCAGAACCTGAAAAGCCTAAGGATGATAGTAGCCATCTGTGTTTGGAGGAAAGCAATCCAGCAGCTGAAACTCTGAAACAGTCCTTGGAAGGCAAACAAGAATTGCAAGAGTTAAAGCCACAAGAATCAATAGAAACAGCTCAGAAGGATCCTCCTGGCATAAGGGTCAATGAAGAAATCCTCAAGAGAGAGGGAAGAATTGTAAAGAAATTGCCAAGAGGGTGGAGAAACAAGAAAATTCCCACTGAAGGTTTCTCTTCGGCAGATAAAGTGATATCAAGTCATTATCTGCCAATCCCACCTGGCCTCAAAACCATTCCTTCCCAGCTCCCTCAAGTGTTCACAATCAGGAAAGTTCTTTCTATGGAACTGATGCTACGATTTTAGGAAATTGCACGATCGCAAAATTTCCTTCCGGCAAGTGCACCGGTTATCGTCAAGTAAAAACTCACAATAGAGTGAGGTCGAATCCCACAAGGATTGGTTGAGTGAGCAATTCGGATTAGAAGTGTGTTCTAGTTGAGCGGAATCAAGATTTAGATGAGAATTGCGAAATGTAAAATTGGCTGGAAACGTAAATGGCAAGAAATTGAAATTGCGGAATCTTAAATTGCATGAATTAAAGAGCGAGAAGCTAAATTGCTGAAATTAAAAAGGGATCGGGGTGATTGCATGAATTTAATTGCAGAATGTAAAGAGAAAGTGGTAGATCAGAAATGGGGAATTCATTGGGTTTCAGGAGATATTGAGATCTCCGAATCAAAACATTTTTATCCCTTCTTCAACCAATGCATTCATTGAATTTTTGCTTGGCAATCTTATATGATTGGATCCCAATCCCTTGGCTCACCAATTCTCTCTAAAAACAAACAAATTCCCAATCCCTTGGTTTAAATGTTCATAAGAAGAGATGATGCTCGATCACTGATTATACCACACAGTTTCATGAACCACAATTTGATAGGATTACATGTCACAATATCCATCCAAACCCCAATCCAATTCACTGTGAGAAAGCTTCTCTAGCATGAATCCTCCATTCCTTTCCCAAGGTTCCGAAGGATTCCAATTATGGATAGTTTCTTTCCCAAGACAACTAACCAATGGAATTAGATCGAGAAGCTTTCTAACAAAATTCAAGAGAAAAGATTGAAGAAGAAGATAAAAACTATTATTGATTCATTGAATTACAATAGAGCTCCCTAACCCAATGAAAGGGGGTTTAGTGAGTCATAGCTCTGAATTCAATTACAAATAGTATGAAAACTAGAAAAATGATCCAAAGTCCTAACTAACTTAAATTCTATCCTATTTATACACTTTCTAAATTGAGCTTCTGTTGTGTTTCTTGGGCTTTGAGGCCTTTCCCTGATTTCCTTTTTCTTTGGGTTTATGATCCATAATCCTGATGAGGCTGCTGATCCAATTCTGTAACATTCATTGAGCCAACTTAGTGATAATAAAGTAATGACACATGACTCAACAAATTGAAATTCCAGACTCATCAATTCTTCAGGCCCAATCCCATAAACCATGATATTCAATTGGGTTTCATACCAGAGTACTTTTAAGTTAATATTTGTGCTCAAATGCTAACTTAAACTGCAATATCTTTGGCCCAGAAACCTTTTCAAATAGTGGTGTTTAAGTTGCAGTTTAAGCTTCAGTTTAAGGTTAAACTGAAGCTTAAACGTGGAAATGGAAGAAAGCAACCCTGGAGGGTAAAGTAGTCGAACACGTTTAAGCTTCAGTTTAAGGTTAAACTGAAGCTTAAACGTGGAAATGGAAGAAAGCAACCCCGGAGTGTGGAATGGTCGAACACGTTTAAGCTCCAGTTTAAGCTTAAACTGGAGCTTAAACGTGGAAATGAAGAAAGCAACCCTGGAGTGTGAATTTGGTCGCACACGTTTAAGCTTCAGTTTAAGGTTAAACTGAAGCTTAAACGTGGAAATGGCTCCCTGGTGCATTTCTCATTTCTGGCGTTTAACTTCCAGTTTAAGGTTAAACTGGAGGTTAAACGCCACTTTCAGCCTTTCCTCAGCTTTCATGATTTTGGCGTTTAAGCTCCAGTTTAAGCTTAAACTGGAGCTTAAATGCCACTGATAGTTCCCAGCATTATATGGCTTGGCAGTTTAAGTTCCAGTTTAAGCTTAAACTGGAACTTAAACTCCACATGTGATATTCAAGCTTCCTTTATTGATTTTGTTGCTTCCTTGCCTAGCCTCTTCTTCCCTGAAATCATCCAAACAACTGCATCAAAGTCTTGCAAAATTTCATGAGAAATCTTCCATTCATAGCATTCAAGTAATATAACTAAAAACTTATGGAATTTGCATCAAAATCATACTGTTTGGATGATTCATTGCTTTGTTATTCATTTAACCATTCTTGGTTACTTTAAGCTCAAGAAAATGCATAAAACAACTAAAACTAACAGAAAAATGCTAGTGAAACTAGCCTAAGATGCCTTGGCATCACAACACCAAACTTAATACTTGCTTGTCCCTAAGCAAGTCCTGAGTTATTTGAGAAGAAAGTATGAAACAGAAAGCAATTACATTGGCTATATTAGCAAGCATTTGAAGTTCATCAGAAGGGTTTTATGCAGAAAGTTGCAGCATCACTTTTTCATTCTTATCAGGCAAGATTATCACTTTTTCACTGCATCCATTAAACACTGCTATGGCCTCTTGTTATTCTCATGTCCTTGGCACTTTTCTCTTCTTTGTTTTTCTTTTTCTTAGAGCTCCTTTGCTCCTTGTTTGCTCAGTGTCATGTGTTGCACAAGCCTTTGGCATTTTCTTTTTCTTATCAGTGCACTACACATTTTAGGTTGCTCTTGATAATGGACTTTTGGTTGATAATCCCGGGTTAGTTAACCCAAGTTACCAAGTGTTGAAACACTCCTCAGAACCTATTCATCCAAGCATATCCTTAATACATAAACACCACAGGCATTTGTCTCAGAAGTTCAAACCATTGGTGCCTAGCTTATTTTCTCATTTTTTTTTGCTTTTTGGTTGCCCTTTTTCAGTGGCTTTTTCTTCTTCTTTTTCTTTCTTTTTCATGGCCAAAGACATTTATTCATCAAGATCCATAGACAGTATTCAACTTCTACACAAAAATGATAATTCTACACTCAATTTCCAGTGATCTGACTAAACAATCAAGCATGCATACCACCACTTAATTCTACTTGATTTGTCACTAATTGAGCCAAGTTACTTTTGTTCAAACTTTTCTTTTATCTTTGGAAACAGAACAAGCATGGCAAGCATTTGTTTAAGAAGGTGAAGTTATATCCAAACATCTAGGCATTCACTTTATTCAAAGCAGTAAACCAACACTCATACTAAAAACTTCACATTCCAGAAAGATTCAACAATTACAGTTTAAACCAAACAAGCATGCTTTTGTTTGCCTTTTAAAGAATGGTCAAGGAACAACACCACCTTGTGAAATTTCTTGTTTTCTCTTTGTTGCCAGGAAACAATTTGATTTCTCCTTCTTCTCCTAGTTGTTGCTTCATGTTCTTTCTAAGATCCTTGTTTCCTTTCCTGCAAAGAGTGATGAAGTTGCTTGCTTCTCAAGCACTTGAGTGGTTAGCTCAACTATGTATGGGCAAGTGTCTGAGTCTTATGTTGGTGTGTGAACACCAAACTTAGTCTCCTACTTACTCCTCTGCTCTTTGAATCCTTGAATTCTTCTTGGAATGAAGTTGCTGCTAAGGATTTTAAGCATTTCTGTGATTGCTTAGAATGGTTGTTCCTTTCATATAATTCAAAGGTTGTTGTGTTCAGTTGATCTGTATGGTGGAACACCAAACTTAGAGTCACACATTCCCCTTTGAATTATTGATCCATGAATTCATTGTTTGGTGTGAAACACCAAACTTAATTCTTTACAATGCACAGAAACTACTTCACCTTTTTATTGAAACAAATAAAAGAAACAGCAAAGGAGTATTACCTCAGGTTGGGTTGCCTCCCAACAAGCGCTTCTTTAACGTCACTAGCTTGACGGTTGTCCCTTGTTAGGGTGGATTGTAGTGCTTGATGTCCTCTCCTCTCACTATGAAAACGTCCCCATTTGATTCCTTCATGATTTCCAAATGTTCCATAGAAAGAACTTTCCTGATTGTGAACACTTGAGGGAGCTGGGAAGGAATGGTTTTGAGGCCAGGTGGGATTGGCAGATAATGACTTGATATCACTTTATCTCCCGGAGAGAAACCTTCAGTGGGAATTTTCTTGTTTCTCCACCCTCTTGGCAATTTCTTTACAATTCTTCTCTCTCTCTTGAGGATTTCTTCATTGACCCTTATGCCAGGAGGATCCTTCTGAGCTGTTTCTATTGATTCTTGTGGTTTTAACTCTTGCAATTCTTGTTTGCCTTCCAAGGACTGTTTCATAGTTTTAGCTGCTGGATTGCTTTCCTCCAAACACAGATGGCTACTATCATCCTTAGGCTTTTCAGGTTCTGGTTCAGGCTCAGATGCAGGTTTGAAAACATGGAAAATGAGCTGTTCATCATGTATTCTCAAAATTAGCTCTCCTTGTTCTACATCTATGAGCGCTCTAGCAGTGGCTAGAAATGGCCTTCCCAGAATGATAGGGTGTAGGTAGCTTTCCTCCATGTCCAAAATGACAAAGTCTGTGGGGAAGAAATAATTTCCCACTTTCACCAGCACATTCTCAACTACCCCTTCAGCTTGCTTCTGAGTTTTGTCAGCCAGTTGTATGATTACATCAGTGGATCTCACCTCATTCAGTTGTAGCCTCTTCATAAGAGTCAGAGGCATCACATTTATGCTAGCTCCTAGATCACAGAATCCTCTGTCAATTTTTGTTTCCCCTATGATGCAGGGGATATGAAAACTTCCTGGGTCTGTTTTCTTAGAGACTATGTCCTTCTTGATGAGGGCACTGCATTCTTTGTTCATTATTACAGTTTGACCTCCCTTCAAAACTCTTTTCTTGGTCAGCAATTCCTTCAAATACTTGATATGTGTAGGCATCTGCTGGAGAATCTCAAGAAAGGGAATATTGATATGGAGAGACTTAAATGTCTCTAAAAACCTTGAATATGTTTTCCCTTTTTCACCTCCTCCTAACCTCTGAGGAAATGGTGCTTTTGGTTGGTATGTTTCCAGCATGCCTTTATTTTGCAGTTCCTTGGCTTGCTCAGTTTCACTTTCCTGCTTAGCTTCTTCCACACCTTCCTTCAAGATTTCTGGCTCCTGTTCTGAGGGTCTGATTCCTTCTTCTTCTGAGACTTCCTTCAATATGGTGATGGCCTTGCATTCTTCCCTTGCAATAGCCTTGGCAGCATGAGAAACGCTTGGCCCAGGGGTTTGCTTAGACAAATACCCAATTTGATTTTCTAGCTTCTGGATGGCAGCTCCTTGGTTTTGCAAGTTAGAATTTACTTCTTCCTTAAAGGCTTTCAATTCGGTTATGTCTTGACCCATGGTTGCAAGCATTCCTTCTATCCTGTTTAATTGATCTTGAAATTGTTGGTTCGGATTAGGTTGGGCAGGTTGATTATTTTGGCCATGATATGGTGGTTGGGAGTAAGTGTTTTGTGTGGCTTGGTATGATCTTTGGTTGGAGTTTTGGTATGTGGAATTGTTATGTTGGTTGGGGTTGAAAGGTTTGTGGTTTTGTGGTTGGGTTTGCTGGTTTCCCCACCCAAAGTTTGGGTGGTTTTTCCAGCCTGGGTTGTAAGTGTTGGAATGTGGATCATATGGTTGCCTTTGTTGATTTCCCACATAGTTGGCCTCTTTCCAATCACCTCCTTCGGTGCTTACTTCCTCTTGATCTTGTGTGTGTATTGCAGCCACTTCATTTGTTTCTAATTTCCTGGTGAGCTCTGCTAGTCGCTTGGCAAACACCTTGTTTTGGGCTAGAATTGTATCAACATGCTTCAGCTCCATGACTCCCTTAGTGTTGTGTCTCTCTGAAGCATAGTAGTACTCATTTTCAGCCACTGTCTCAATCACTTCAATGGCTTCTTCCACAGTCTTTTTCCTGTTCAATGAACCTCCTGATGAATAGTCTACAGCCTTCCTTGATTCATAAGAAAGTCCATCATAGAAAATATGCAATTGCACCCAGTCATGGAACATGTCTGGTGGGCATTTCCTTGTCAAATCCTTGAACCTCTCCCATGCCTCGTAGAGAGTTTCACCATCTTGTTGTCTAAAAGTCTGAACCTCAGATCGAAGCCTATTGACCTTTTGTGGGGGGTAGAAACGTGCCAGAAACTTGCTTTCCACCTCATCCCAGGTTGTTAGGCTCCCCGTTGGGCCACTTAGCTGCCTTGTCCCTAAATGAAAATGGGAACAAGAGCAGTTTATAGGCATCTTCCTGGACTCCATTGGACTTCACAGTGTCGCAAATTCTCAGGAATTTTGTGAGATGTTGGTTTGGATCTTCATTAGCACTCCCACCAAATGAACAATGATTCTCCACCAGTGATATTAGCTGTGGTTTGAGTTCAAAATTGTTGGCCTGAATGGGTGGTTTCTGAAAGGTGCTACCACAATTCCCAGAGGTTGGGTTTATATATGAACCAAGAACCCTCCTCTCGGGAATGGCATTGTTTCCATCAGCTCTCTCATGGTTGTGAACTTCTCTATCCATGTTGAGATCTAGAGCTTCCTCAAAATTGTCCTCAGATTTTCCTTCAGATTCTTCTTCTCTCAGTACTCTCTTCCCTCTTGCTTCCCTTCTAAGTTTATGAAGGGTCCTCTCTGGTTCGGTATATGGAGGAGTTGATGTCTCTCCTCTCCTACCTGTCATACAAGAACACAGCACAGGCAACAAACAAGTGAAATACTCTTGGTTAATGGAAGAGTATGGTTAGAGCAGTTGAGGAATTAATTCAAATAGTTAGTGAGTCAGTGAGTTAGTTGCTTGAATTTAAAGGCATAAAGAAAGAAAGTAAGTAACAGAGTGCAGAAATTAAAATTCAACAAATAACTTGAACTGAATTAACAAAACAAGAAAAATGCTCAATCTAGTTAACTTCCAATTTGAGAATTGTCAATCGAAAACCAATCCCCGGCAACGGCGCCATAAACTTGATGCTACGATTTTAGGAAATTGCACGATCGGCAAAATTTCCTTCAGGCAAGTGCACCGGTTATCGTCAAGTAAAAACTCACAATAGAGTGAGGTCGAATCCCACAAGGATTGGTTGAGTGAGCGATTCGGATTAGAAGTGTGTTCTAGTTGAGCGGAATCAAGATTTAAATGAGAATTGCGGAATGTAAAATTGGCTGGAAACGTAAATGGCAAGAAATTGAAATTGCGGAATCTTAAATTGCATGAATTAAAGAGCGAGAAGCTAAATTGCTGAAATTAAAAAGGGATCGGGGTGATTGCATGAATTTAATTGCAGAATGTAAAGAGAAAGTGGTAGATCAGAAATGGGGAATTCATTGGGTTTCAGGAGATATTGAGATCTCCGAATCAAAACATTTTTATCCCTTCCTCAACCAATGCATTCATTGAATTTTGCTTGGCAATCTTATATGATTGGATCCCAATCCCTTGGCTCACCAATTCTCTCTAAAAACAAACAAATTCCCAATCCCTTGGTTTAAATGTTCATAAGAAGAGATGATGCTCGATCACTGATTATACCACACAGTTTCATGAACCACAATTTGGTAGGATTACATGTCACAATATCCATCCAAACCCCAATCCAATTCACTGTGAGAACGCTTCTCTAGCATGAATCCTCCATTCCTTTCCCAAGGTTCCGAAGGATTCCAATTATGGATAGTTTCTTTCCCAAGACAACTAACCAATGGAATTAGATCGAGAAGCTTTCTAACAAAATTCAAGAGAAAAGATTGAAGAAGAAGATAAAAACTATTATTGATTCATTGAATTACAATAGAGCTCCCTAACCCAATGAAAGGGGGTTTAGTGAGTCATAGCTCTGAATTCAATTACAAATAGTATGAAAACTAGAAAAATGATCCAAAGTCATAACTAATTTAAATTCTATCCTATTTATACACTTTCTAAATTGAGCTTCTGTTGTGTTTCTTGGGCTTTGAGGCCTTTTCCTGATTTCCTTTTGCTTTGGGTTTATGATCCATAATCCTGATGAGGCTGCTGATCCAATTCTGTAACATTCATTGAGCCAACTTAGTGATAATCAAGTAATGACACATGACTCAACAAATTGAAATTCCAGACTCATCAATTCTTCAGGCCCAATCCCATAAACCATGATATTCAATTGGGTTTCATACCAGAGTACTTTTAAGTTAATGTTTGTGCTCAAATGCTAACTTAAACTGCAATATCTTTGGCCCAGAAACCTTTTCAAATAGTGGTGTTTAAGTTGCAGTTTAAGCTTCAGTTTAAGGTTAAACTGAAGCTTAAAAGTGGAAATGGAAGAAAGCAACCCTGGAGGGTAAAGTAGTCGAACACGTTTAAGCTTCAATTTAAGGTTAAACTGAAGCTTAAATGTGGAAATGGAAGAAAGCAACCCCGGAGTGTGGAATGGTCGAACACGTTTAAGCTCCAGTTTAAGCTTAAACTGGAGCTTAAACGTGGAAATGAAGAAAGCAACCCTGGAGTGTGAATTTGGTCGCACACGTTTAAGCTTCAGATTAAGGTTAAACTGAAGCTTAAACGTGGAAATGGCTCCCTGGTGCATTTCTCATTTCTGGCGTTTAACTTCCAGTTTAAGGTTAAACTGGAGGTTAAACGCCACTTTCAGCCTTTCCTCAGCTTTCATGATTTTGGCGTTTAAGCTCCAGTTTAAGCTTAAACTGGAGCTTAAACGCCACTGATAGTTCCCAGCATTATATGGCTTGGCAGTTTAAGTTCCAGTTTAAGCTTAAACTGGAACTTAAACTCCACATGTGATATTCAAGCTTCCTTTATTGATTTTGTTGCTTCCTTGCCTAGCCTCTTCTTCCCTGAAATCATCCAAACAACTGCATCAAAGTCTTGCAAAATTTCATGAGAAATCTTCCATTCATAGCACTCAAGTAATATAACTAAAAACTCATGGAATTTGCATCAAAATCATATTGTTTGGATGATTCATTGCTTTGTTATTCATTTAACCATTCTTGGTTACTTTAAGCTCAAGAAAATGCA
Organism: Arachis hypogaea; assembly: GCF_003086295.3. NCBI lineage: Eukaryota > Viridiplantae > Streptophyta > Magnoliopsida > Fabales > Fabaceae > Arachis > Arachis hypogaea. Next base: position 65,017,362 of record NC_092041.1, on the reverse strand, counting down.
TAAAACAACTAAAACTAACAGAAAAATGCTAGTGAAACTAGCCTAAGATGCCTTGGCATCAGGAACATTTAGAAATCATGAAGGAATCAAATGGGGACGTTTTCATAGTGAGAGGAGAGGACATCAAGCACTACAATCCACCCTAACAAGGGACAACTGTCAAGCTAGTGACGTTAAAGAAGCGCTTCATGGGAGGCAACCCATGTTTTAGTATCCTTACTCTTTATTGTTTTGCTTTGCATCTAATAAAGCATGGTTTCTTATGCATGAACTTGAATCCTCAGGACAACTATTGATAAGGTGCACTAAACATTGCATGTAAAATACAATTGGTCTCTAAGTTTGGTGTGCCTGAAGGCACCCCAAATCTTATTCAAATTGTATTCAATCTTTCATTTAAGGTGCACAACCAAACATTAAGTTTGGTGTTCCTCTTTGAACACAGTTAATGAAAAGCAAGAAGTTCCTCTGGATTTAGAAATTCATGACAAGTATACCATTTGCATGTTTTAATACTTTGATTTCAATTACTTTAGGTAGTAAAATTGTTTAGGATCAAAGAGCCAAAGTGACTATGATTTATTAGAATTATGCACATTCATTAAGGACAACCAACATGGATTTCATGTCATCAGGAGACATTACCAAACACTAAGTTTGGTGTCCAGTAATAAGTGTGCATACATACAAGGGTCACGGCTATAAGCTCATGAAGTCAATCATTGATTTACAATTCAAAAAGAATGAAAAACATGTGCAAGTACTATTCATTATTCACATGGACCGAAAAAAATGATAGCAAAGTTGTTTGTTTGTGCAGGTACAAAAGGAAGGATAAGAATGGATGAAAAAGACAAAGGGGGAGGTACGGTGCTTGGTCAAAAAGAGGCAAGAAGCAAGAAGAAGCAGGACCCCAAGAATCAAGAAGAACCAAGCAACAAATGAGAGGTGGTCTTGTTCCTTAATAATCAAATAATAGTTTGTGAATTGTCTTTATGAGCTTTCTTTCATTTTAAGTCATTTAAGTTTTATGTGAAATTTCTAGTATGTTTGTCGGTTTACTGCTTTGAATAAAGTGAATGCCTAAATGTTTGGATATAACTTCACCTTCTTAAACAAATGCTTGCCATGCTTGTTCTGTTTCCAAAAATAAAAGAAAAGTTTGAACAAAAGTAACTTGGCTCAATTAGTGACAAATCAAGTAGAATTAAGTGGTGGTATGCATGCTTGATTGTTTAGTCAGCTCACTGGAAATTGAGTGTAGAATTATCATTTTTGTGTAGAAGTTGAATACTGTCTATGGATCTTGATGAATAAATGTCTTTGGCCATAAAAAAGAAAGAAAAAGAAGAAGAAAAAGCCACTGAAAAAGGCAACCAAAAAGCAAAAAAAAAATTGAGAAAATAAGCTAGGCACCAATGGTTTGAACTTCTGAGACAAATGCCTGTGGTGTTTATGTATTAAGGATATGCTTGGATGAATAGGTTCTGAGGAGTGTTTCAACACTTGGTAACTTGGGTTAACTAACCCGGGATTATCAACCAAAAGTCCATTATCAAGAGCAACCTAAATACAAAACATTTAGTCACACAAAGAGGTGCTGGGCACCAATGTCTCAAGAAGAAATGTGAACTAAAATGCCTGTAGTGGATATGTGTAGTGCACTGATAAGAAAAAGAAAATGCCAAAGGCTTGTGCAACACATGACACTGAGCAAACAAGGAGCAAAGGAGCTCTAAGAAAAAGAAAAACAAAGAAGAGAAAAGTGCCATGGACATAAGAATAACAAGAGGCCATAGCAGTGTTTAATGGATGCAGTGAAAAAGTGATAATCTTGCCTGATAAGAATGAAAAAGTGATGCTGCAACTTTCTGCATAAAACCCTTCTGATGAACTTCAAATGCTTGCTAATATAGCCAATGTAATTGCTTTTTGTTTCATACTTTCTTCTCAAATAACTCAGGACTTGCTTAGGGACAAGCAAGTATTAAGTTTGGTGTTGTGATGCCAAGGCATCTTAGGCTAGTTTCACTAGCATTTTTCTGTTAGTTCTAGTTGTTTTATGCATTTTCTTGAGCTTAAAGTAACCAAGAATGGTTAAATGAATAACAAAGCAATGAACCATCCAAACAGTATGATTTTGATGCAAATTCCATGAGTTATATTACTTGAATGCTATGAATGGAAGATTTCTCATGAAATTTTGCAAGACTTTGATGCAGTTGTTTGGATGATTTCAGGGAAGAAGAGGCTAGGCAAGGAAGCAACAAAATCAATAAAGGAAGCTTGAATATCACATGTGGAGTTTAAGTTCCAGTTTAAGCTTAAACTGGAACTTAAACTGCCAAGCCATATAATGCTGGGAACTATCAGTGGCGTTTAAGCTCCAGTTTAAGCTTAAACTGGAGCTTAAACGCCAAAATCATGAAAGCTGAGGAAAGGCTGAAAGTGGCGTTTAACCTCCAGTTTAACCTTAAACTGGAAGTTAAACGCCAGAAATGAGAAATGCACCAGGGAGCCATTTCCACGTTTAAGCTTCAGTTTAACCTTAAACTGAAGCTTAAACGTGTTCGACCAAATTCACACTCCAGGGTTGCTTTCTTCATTTCCACATTTAAGCTCCAGTTTAAGCTTAAACTGGAGCTTAAACGTGTTCGACCATTCCACACTCCAAGGTTGCTTTCTTCCATTTCCACGTTTAAGCTTCAGTTTAACCTTAAACTGAAGCTTAAACGTGTTTGAGTTATACCACCTCCAGGAGTGTCCAACGTTTAAGTTCCAGTTTAAGCTTAAACTGGAACTTAAACGTGCTTCCACAAAAGGCATCACTGGAAGTGTCTGGCGTTTAAGTTGCAGTTTAAGCTTAAACTGCAACTTAAACGCCACTATTTGAAAAGGTTTCTAGGCCAAAGATATTGCAGTTTAAGTTAGCATTTGAGCACAAACATTAACTTAAAAGTACTCTGGTATGAAACCCAATTGAATATCATGGTTTATGGGATTGGGCCTGAAGAATTGATGAGTCTGGAATTTCAATTTGTTGAGTCATGTGTCATTACTTGATTATCACTAAGTTGGCTCAATGAATGTTACAGAATTGGATCAGCAGCCTCATCAGGATTATGGATCCTAAACCCAAAGTAAAAGGAAATCAGGGAAAGGCCTCAAAGCCCAAGAAACACAACAGAAGCTCAATTTAGAAAGTGTATAAATAGGATAGAATTTAAGTTGTTAGGGAACTTTTGATCATTTTTCTAGTTTTCATACTTTTTGTAATTGAATTCAGAGCTATGACTCACTAAACCCCCTTTCATTGGGTTAGGGAGCTCTATTGTAATTCAATGAATCAATAATAGTTTTTATCTTCTTCTTCAATCTTTTCTCTTGAATTTTTGTTAGAAAGCTTCTCGATCTAATTCCATTGGTTAGTTGTCTTGGGAAAGAAACTATCCATAATTGGAATCCTTCGGAACCTTGGGAAAGGAATGGAGGATTCATGCTAGAGAAGCTTTCTCACAGTGAATTGGATTGGGGTTTGGATGGATATTGTGACATGTAATCCTACCAAATTGTGGTTCATGAAACTGTGTGGTATAATCAGTGATCGAGCGTCATCTCTTCTTATGAACATTTAAACCAAGGGATTGGGAATTTGTTTGTTTTTAGAGAGAATTGGTGAGCCAAGGGATTGGGATCCAATCATATAAGATTGCCAAGCAAAATTCAATGAACGCATTGGTTGAGGAAGGGATAAAAATGTTTTGATTCGGAGATCTCAATATCTCCTGAAACCCAATGAATTCCCCATTTCTGATCTACCACTTTCTCTTTACATTCTGCAATTAAATTCATGCAATCACCCCGATCCCTTTTTAATTTCAGCAATTTAGCTTCTCGCTCTTTAATTCATGCAATTTAAGATTCCGCAATTTCAATTTCTTGCCATTTACGTTTCCCGCCAATTTTACATTCCGCAATTCTCATCTAAATCTTGATTCTGCTCAACTAGAACACACTTCTAATCCGAATTGCTCACTCAACCAATCCTTGTGGGATTCGACCTCACTCTATTGTGAGTTTTTACTTGACGATAACCGGTGCACTTGCCGGAAGGAATTTTTGCCGATCGTGCAATTTCCTAAAATCGTAGCATCAAGGCCACAACCAAACTCTAAGTTTGGTGTTGAATCCCCACATTCAAACACTAAGTTTGGTATTGGGAGTCTACAACATTGACCTGATCACCTTTGAGGCTCCATGAGAGCCCACTGTCAAGCTAGTGACATTAAAGGAGCGCTTATTGGGAGGCTGATAAACCACTATTTTATGGTCTATCTTGTGCTCAATTGAGTGATTTTTATCAAGCCTTTGCACACTTATTCATACTATTTGCATGGTTTTACAATTCCTTCCTCATGATATTATATATGTGAAAACATGTTTTCTATGCTTTAGAAATACTAAATTTAATTATCCTTTATTATCATTCGATACCTTGATAGTGTGTTATGTGATTTCAGGGATTATAGGACAGGAATGGCTTAGAGGATGGAAAGGAAGCATGCAAAAGTGGAAGGAATACAAGAAGTTGAAGAAACTGCTAAGCTGTCAGCCTGACCTCTTTGCACTCAAATAGACATAACTCGAGCTACAAAGGTCCAAATGATGCGGTTCTAGTTGCGTTAGAAAGCTAACATCCGGGGCTTCGATTTGATATATAATTTGCTATAGTGGCTGTATAGATAGGTGACGCGAATGCGTGCTCCACGCAGGCGCGTTGCAGTGACGAAAATCAGCGTGGCAGATTTCTTCTCCAACGATTTCTGGCTGTTTTCGACCCAGTTTGTGGCCTAGAAAACACAGATTAGAGGCTACAAAGTGGGGAAATCCATTCATTCATAATCATCAGCTCATAATTTGTAATTTTAGATGTAGTTTTTAGTGAGAGAGGTTCTCTCCTCTCTCTTAGGATTAGGATTAGGATTTTTAGAAATTAGGAATTTTTATTACTTCAACTCCCAATTTTTCTTCTGAGCTCCAGGTTCAATATTCCTTTATTTTGACTTCTCTTCTACTTTGAGATACTTTAATGCTTTTATTTGTATTTGATTTATGTTACCCAATTGGCTTATGAATATTGTCCATGTTAGATTTTATTGCTTTGAATGTATGTTATTTGAGGTATTTCAGATCTAAGATTCATATTTATCTTTTTTATATTATTGGCATTAATTGATTAACTGGAAGCTTTTGAGTTATCAACTATTCATGATTGATTGTTATGTCGGCTAATTAACTAGAATTCCACTAACACTAGTCTTTCCTTAGGATTTGGCTAGGACTTGGAAAATCTAACCAGTTAGTTCACTTGACTTTTCCTTGCTTACGCAAAGGTTAACTAAGTGGGATTAACTTCCATTCTTATAGGAGTAACTGGGATAGGACTTCCGAATTTTCATATCTTGTCAAGATTTTATTTTATAGTTAATTATTTATTTTATTTGTCATTTAATTTACTTGTTCCTCACTTTCAAAACCCCAATTTATAAAACCCATAACCAATAATAAGAACATACCTCCCTAACGTTTGTAAGAAAGGTTGATTGCTTGGTTTAGTAACTATACTTACAATGAGAGTTTACTATAACTTCTAAACCATCAATCTTCAGTTCTTCAAAATGGCACCGTTGCCGGAGAATTGCAAACGTGTGCCTTATTATTGGTTATTGTAAATATTTTTCAAAAAAAAATTTCAGATTTTTATTTAAAAATTTTTTATCTTATCTTATCTTAGTTTCAATTTTCAAAAATCAAATAATTTTTTTTCCAAAAATCATATCTTTTTCAAAATATATTTTTTTGTTAGTTTTTGTTTTTATTTTCTTCTACTACTATGAACTCTCACCCCTTTGGCTATGAGTCTAGTTATAATTATGTTGCAGGAAGAGGAGATTATAATGACAACATGCACCATGGTTGGAATAATCAAAGATGGGAGGAGCCACAAGGATTTAATCAATCCTCATGGAAACAACCACCTCCAATGGACTATCAACAACCGTTTTGTGATGCATATCAAGGCAATGGCTATGGTGAGCACTCTCTTGATTATCAACAACCACCACCATATGCCTATGAACCCCCTCCTCAACATGACTTTGGACCACCATAATCACAAGCCCCTTTCCACCATTCACCTCCATATGACCCTAACCCGTATCCACCACACCAACCACCTTATGAGCCATATGAACCATATATAGAATCACCCCAATTCCAACCCAATTACTCCCAAGAACCACCACCTCCACATGCACCATATCCATATCCATCAATCCAAGAGCCTTATGGTCCTACTTATGATACCCAAGCGGAACAAGAATCAACGGATCGTCTCAAGGAAATAGTGGATCGATTTCAGGCAACCCTTCATCAGTTGAACCAAGCAATAAATCAATTGGCTTCCCGACGTTTGGATACTCAAGGAACCCCCATGGCTTCATGTGGACAATATAATGAAGAACGTAGCATGAAAGAGACATTAGAAACTCCGGTGGACAGTAAAGAGCATGAATTTGTACTGGAACAAGTGGAGGGAGCCTGAATTATTAAGAAGAAGAAATGGTTGAAGACTTAGGAGATGCTGAACCTCCATGGGAATGTCAAGACATAGAGCCTCCTTCCAAGGCGATTGAAATTGATGCTGATGAGGGTGTACAACCTCCAAGGCATATCATAGTTGAAGACTTGGAAGAGGTTGATCAAGATATGGAAATTAAAGAAGAAGAAGCACAACCTCCCATGCCCTTGGTAATTAATGAAGAAGAGTTTGAATTAGAAGAAAGCTAACAAGAGGAAGAGGTTGAAATCAAAGAAGTTTGCAAAGAGGTGGAAGTTGTCAAAGAGTATAAGGGAGTGGAGCTTGAAATCACCTTGCCAAAGTTATTGGAGACCCCTCCCCCTAAGTTGCCATCATCCTTCACAACATTCAAGTGGGTAAAATTCATATCCCTTAGCTTTCTAATCCCACTTGAATATGGGCTACTGGAGGCGGATGGTCAACTTAGAGCTCTTTGTGGCATTAAGAGTAAGAGGAAGATGGTCGGTGGTAAGAATTGTCTTGCATGGTTCATTATGGTTGGAAGCTCAAAGTTTAAACGTAAAGGTTGGTATAGAGCTCAGCTGAATGGGTCTAGGAAGTTGTTTGGCTGCTTCAGTGAGAATTCAGACTACTTACCACCCGGATGGAACAATATTGCTCAACAAGAAGACGGGTGCAAAAGCAAGGTTTGGGACCCCGGAATTCAATCTAGAAATCAATACTCTTGGGGCCTTGTTACTTGCTTTAGCTTGCTTGAAGGCTCTCTGGGCCTAGTTTGGGACCCCGGAGGCTGTTGGAATTCCAAACACTGGTGGAGATTCTTGGATGAATACAAGCACAAGCCGCCATAACAAGAAGCCCGCCAAATGTCCAACTTAAGGACTTTAACTAAAAGTGCTGGGTGGTGGGAGACAACCCACCATGGTATGATCGTTTCTTCTTCAGTTTGAATTTTTGTCTATTTTTGAATTTTGATTAAACCTAGAATTTTCGCATATCATTCATTGCATTTTTCATTCTGCATACTGCATAAAAAAAATCCGCATGCGACGCGAGTGCGTCGCTGACGCGTCCGCGTCACCAGTGCGTTTTGAAGAAAGAATAATTGAACAGAGAGTCGCGCGAAAGCGTGGCTGGAGGCGTGCCTTTGGCACAAATTGATCCATGCGACCGCGTCGTTGACGCGTCCGCGTCATGTGGGAAAAATGCCTCCCACGCATCCGCGTCACCCACGCGAACGCGTGCCTTAAATTCGACGTAAAAAGGGTGTATGGCCGAAAGTTGAGCTAGAATTGGGCTGGACTCGTGCTAGAAGCACAAGTCCTACCACGCGAACGCATGCCCCACACGTCCGCGTCATTTTTCAAATAGGCCATCCACGCGATCGCGTTACCCACGCGACCGCGTCACCCAAAGTTTTGGCAAAAATGCATTTAAACAGAGAGTTGTGCGTGCGCGAGGCTACTCTCGCGCCACTAGGACAATTCGAGTCACGCATCCGCGTGCCCCACGCATCCGCGTCACTTGAATTCATCACACCCTACGCGTTCGCGTGCACTACGCCTCCGCGTCACCTGCGCTGCACAACTTATCCAGATCAGCGCCAATTATCTTATTTTTTCCTCTATAATCCTAATCTCTTCTATCTTTTCTTCTTTCTTCTTCCTTCTTTCTCCTTCTTTTTTTTATTTTCATGCATTTTTATGTTGGTGTTGGAAATTTATTTGGATCATTATTTTCCACATTTTGCTTGTGAATTATTAAAAGGAACTATTTGACAATTATATATTATTTTTATAGGGTTTCTTGCTTGTTCAATTTAACACTTTCAATAACTTATTTAACATGCTTGCTTTGTGTTTGTGAAAATGCCCATATGGCATTTTGCATTATTTTTAGATTTCTTTTAAATCTACTACTCTAAATGCCTGCTTTTCACATAACCCCTTCTCTATTTTATTATTTAAATATAATTGTTTTTACAAACATATTATTAATTTGAGAGACTTGGTAATCTAATTTGGACATTGAATGCTTGACCTATGCTACTCATGCCATTTGCAGGCATGCCAATAAACACCTTGCATTCAATTTTCCTCACATGCACTTGCTATATTTCCACTGTTGATTTGCGACATGTAGTCATGACCATGTGTTCACATCATTATCCATACCTGTGCATTACTTACCACCTTTCCTATTCTTTTCCTTGCTATAAACCTTGAATGCTAATGTCTTTTCTCGTTTCCTTTCAAGATGGCCACCAAGAGAGGTAAAGAGAAAGCTACTCCCATACCACTGGCAAGGAAAGGAACAAAAAGAGCACTAGTTGCGGAGCCACCCATCCACCTGTACATCTTAGCATGCACCGAGGATGGTGCAATCTTTAAGTGTGGGAAGGTCGATACCGACTTCCAGGGGTTAGTTACCTTCTTTTCAACACTAATATTCTATTTTCTTTGTTTGTTCATTGCTGCATTTGCATATTTGATTGCATGTTTGTTTGATTTTATGCATTTAGTTACTAATTGGTTGAAGTAATATTTTCCTTTTCAAGAAATTTTTATAGTATTTCACTAATTTAAATTGAAAAATTTGTGTTAAACTTGTTTGGAAGTTGTATTTGGAACATAGTTAAAAGCTAGAACACACAACCTGTGAGACTTTGAGCTTAATTGCATGGTTACATTATTTAACCATAAATATTTTATTCTTGTGTGTTTTCTTCTCTATGATTGCAATCTTTACTTTGTTTCATTCTATATGTCCATTATTTAGTGTATTTACATGCTTACATATGATTGAGGCCATTATTTGTTTTAGCTCACTTATCCCAAATAAGCCTACCCTTTAAATTACCTTTGTTAGCCACCTTAAACTTTTTAATCCCCTTCTGTTCTATAACCACATCACTAGCCTTAAGCAGAAAAACAAATTAAATATCCCAATTGAATCTTTGGTTAGCTTAAGATAAAGATTGTGTATCAACTAAGTGTGGGGAAACTGTGGGAACATGGGTTAATAAGGGAATGTATCATGTTTCTAATATTGGGAATTTGGGAACCTACTCATGAAAAACCAAAATAGAAAAATAATAATAAAAAAAATCCATGTGCATTGACAATGTTATTTTTATTTTTATGATTAAAAAAAATCAATAAATAAGGGGACAAAATTACCCCAATGTTAAGCTTTAATAGAAAGATCAATGCACATGTGATAAAAGTAAAGAAATATCAAAAGTTTGGTATATGAGTAAGTAATACAGAAGTGGAAATTATGGGTAGCAAGGCATGATTTAAGAAGTTATATAGAGTGTATGTGTGTTTATGTGAGAGCTTATATTAGTCAAGGATTCAATTTATAGCTCACTTAGCCATACATATATCCTCACCCTTGCCTTGGCCCCATTACAACGTTGAAAAGACCTCATGATGTTTGTATTGGTACATTAAATACTTGTTGATTGGTTAGATGAAGAACAAAGTTTAGAAAGCATGACTAGGGAAGAGTAGAGTGATTACCCTATACACTAGAGAGACTAAAGTGATATACACTACCAGTGAGGGTTCAATGCTTGATTCTATGTTCCCTACTTTCATGAGCTATCTTCTTACAAGTTTACATGTCTTTCATTGTATAATTTGAATTAGTGAAATTGATTCATATCTGTCTTGAAGAACTTGCTTACTTTTAACCAAGTAGATAGAAACATTTTTGCATTCATATAGATAGGTTACATTTCATACATTTTACCATTCCTCTTCATTCCTTTATAGCTTCTCTTGAGCTTAGCATGAGGACATGCTGATATTTAAGTGTGGGAAGATTGATAAACCACTATTTTATGGTTTATCTTGTGCTCAATTGAGTGGTTTTTATCAAGCCTTTGCACACTTATTCATACTATTTGAATGGTTTTACAATTCCTTCCTCATGATATCATATATGTGAAAATATGTTTTCTATGCTTTAGAAATATTAAATTTAATTATCCTTCATTACCATTCGATGCCTTGATATGTGTGTTAAGTGATTTCATGGATTATAGGACAGGAATGGCTTAGAGGATGGAAAGGAAGCATGCAAAAGTGGAAGGAATACAAGAAGTTGAAGAAACTGCTAAGCTGTCAGCCTGACCTCTTTGCACTCAAACGTAGATAACTTGAGCTACAAAGGTCCAAATGACGCTTTACCAGTTGCATTCGAAAGCTAACGTCCGGGGCTTCGATTTGATATATAATTTGCTATAGTGGCTGTAAAGATAGGTGACGCGAACGCGTTCTCCACGCGGGTGCGTCGCAGTGACGAAAATCAGCGTGGCAGATTTCTTCTCCAACGATTTCTGGCTGTTTTCGACCCAGTTTGCGGCCTAGAAAACACAGATTAGAGGCTACAAAGTGGGGAAATCCATTCATTCATAATCATCAGCTCATAATTTGTAATTTTAGATGTAGTTTTTAGTGAGAGAGGTTCTCTCCTCTCTCTTAGGATTAGGATTAGGATTTTTAGAAATTAGGAATTTTTATTACTTTAACTCCCAATTTTTCTTCTGAGCTCCAGGTTCAATATTCCTTTATTTTAACTTCTCTTCTACTTTGAGATACTTTAATGCTTTTATTTGTATTTGATTTATGTTGCCCAATTGGCTTATGAATATTGTCCATGTTATATTTTATTGCTTTGAATGTATGTTATTTGAGGTATTTCAGATCTAAGATTCATATTTAGCTTTTTCATATTATTGGCTTTAATTGATTAACTGGAAGCTTTTGAGTTATCAACTATTCATGATTGATTGTTATGTCGGCTAATTAACTAGAATTCCACTAACTCTAGTCTTTCCTTAGGATTTGGCTATGACTTGGGAAATCTAACCAATTAGTTCACTTGACTTTCCCTTGCTTACGCAAAGGTTAACTAAGTGGGATTAACTTCCATTCTTATAGGAGTAACTGGGATAGGACTTCCGAAGTTTCATATCTTGTCAAGAGTTTATTTTATAGTTAATTATTTATTTTATTTGTCATTTAATTTACTTGTTCCTCACTTTCAAAACCCCAATTTACAAAACCCATAACCAATAATAAGAACATACCTCCCTGCAATTCCTTGAGAAGACGACCCGAGGTTTGAATACTGAGTTATCAATTTTAAAAAGGGTTTGTTACTTGTGACAATCAAAACGTTTGTAAGAAAGGTTGATTGCTTGGTTTAGTAACTATACTTACAACGAGAGTTTACTATAACTTCTAAACCATCAATCTTCAGTTCTTCAGAGGCAACCCAATTTTTTTATCTAACTTATTTTATTTTTCTTTTATTGTTCTTTTATGTTTTATTAGGTTCATGATCATGTGGAGTCACAAAACAAATACAAAAATAAAAACAGGATCAAAAACAGCAGAAGAAACAGCACACCCTGGAGGAAGGGCTTTCGGCATTTAAACGCCAGTAAGGAGCATCTGGCTGGCGTTCAACGCCAGAACAGAGCATGGATCTGGCGTTGAACGCCAGAAACAAGCAACATCCTGGCATTTAAACGCCAGGAAAACACCCTGAGGAGAGCTGGCACTGAACGCCTGAAACAAGCATGGAACTGGTGTTCAATGGCAGAAACATGCTGCAAATGGGCGTTGAACGCCCAAAACAAGGATGAAGCTGGCGTTCAACGCCAGAAACAAGCATCAATCTGGCGTTGAACGCCAGGATTGCATGAAAAGGGCGTTTTACATGCCTCATTGGTGCATGTATGTAAATCCTTGACACCTCAGGATCTATGGACCCCACAGGATCATCTCAGGATCTGTGGACCCCACAGGATCCCCACCTACCTCAACTCACCTTCTCTCCTCTTCACACAATCCAATAACACTCTTCCCCAAAACCCTTCACCAATCACCTCAATTTCTCTCTTCCCATCACCTCTTCACCACTCACATCCTTCCACTCTTCCCCATAAACCCCACCTACCTTCAAAATTCAAAATCTGTTTCCCACCCAAACCAACCCTAAATAGCCGAACCTACTCCCTCTCCCTCCACTATATAAACCCCTTCATTCTTCTTCATTTTCATACAACACAACCCTCTCTTCTCCTCCTTGGCCGAAACACAACCCTCTCTCCCTCTCTTCTATATTTTCTTCTTCTTCATCTATTCTTTCTTCTCTTGCTCGAGGGCGAGCAATATTCTAAGTTTGGTGTGGTAAAGGCATAGCTTTTTTTTTGTTTTTCCATAACCACCTATGGCACCTAAGGCCAAAGAAACCTCTAGAAAAGGAAAAGGGAAGACAAAAGCTTCCACCTCCGAGTCATGGGAGATGGAGAGATTCATCTCTAAAGCCCATCAAGACCACTTCTATGATGTTGTGGCCAAGAAGAAGGTGATCCCTGAGATCCCTTTCAAACTCAAGAAAAATGAGTATCCGTAGATCCGACATGAGATCCAAAGAAGAAGTTGGGAAGTTCTGACCAACCCCATTCAACAAGTCAGAATCTTAATGGTTCAAGAGTTCTATGCCAATGCATAGATCACTAGAAACCATGATCAAAGTATGAACCCAAATCCAAAGAATTATCTTACAATGGTTCTGGGAAAATACTTAGATTTCAGTCCGAAAAATGTAAGGTTGGTGTTTAACTTGCCCATGATGCAAGGAGATGCACGCCCCTACACAAGAAGAGTCAACTTTGATCAAAGGTTGGACCAAGTCCTTATGGACATATGTGTTGACGGAGCTCAATGGAAAAGAGACTCCAAAGGCAAGCTAGTTCAATTAAGAAGACTGGACCTCAAGCCTATGGCTAGAGGATGGTTGGAGTTCATCCAACGCTCCATCATCCCCACTAGCAATCGATCCGAAGTTATTGTGGATCGGGCCATCATGATCCATAGCATCATGATTGGAGAGGAAGTAGAAGTTCATGAACTCATCCCCCTTGAATTCTACAAAATAGCCAAAAAGCCCTCTACCTTGGCAAGGCTAGCTTTTCCTCATCTTATTTGCCATCTATGCTACTCAGCTGGAGTTATCATAGAAGGAGACATCCTCATTGAAGAGGACAAGCCCATCACTAAGAAGAGGATGGAGCAAACAAGAGAGCCCACTCATGGATCCCAAGAGATGCATGAGAAAGCTCATCACCAAGGAATCCCGGAGATGCCTCAAGGGATGCACTTTCCTCCCAACAACTATTGGGAACAACTCAACACTTCTCTAGAAGACTTGAGTTACAATATGGATCAATTAAGGGTAGAAAATTAAGAACACTCCATAATTCTCCATGAAATTAGAGAAGATCAAAGAGCAATGAGGGAGGAACAACAAAGGCAAGGAAGAGACATAGAAGAGCTCAAGGACATCATTGGTTCTTCAAGAAGAAAGTGCCACCATCACTAAGGTGGACTCATTCCTTGTTCTTATTTCTCTGTTTTTTTATTTTTAAGCTTTATGTTATCTATGTTTGTGTCTTTATTACATGATCATTATTATGTAGTAACTATGTCTTAAAGCTATGAATAATTCCATGAATCCTTCACCTTTCTTAAATGAAACATGTTTTTAATACAAAAGAACAAGAAGTACATGAGTTTTGAATTTATCCTTGAATTTAGTTTAATTATATTGATATGGTGATAATACTTTTTGTTTTATGAATGAATGCTTGAACAATGCATATTTTTTATCTTGTTGTTTATGAATGTTAAAATTGTTGGCTCTTGAAAGAATGATGAACAAAGAGAAATGCTATTGATAATCTGAAAAATCATGAAATTAATTCTTGAAGCAAGAAAAAGCAGTGAACAGCAAAAGCTTGCGAAAAAAAGTGGCAAAAAAAAATAATAGAAAGAAAAAGAAAAAGCAAGTAGTAAAAGCCAATAGCCCTTAAAACCAAAAGGCAAGGGTAAAAAGGATCCAAGGCTTTGAGTATCAATGGATAGGAGGGCCCAAGGAAATAAAATCCAGGCCTAAGCGGCTAAATCAAGTTGTCCCTAACCATGTGCTTGTGGCATGCAGGTCCAAGTGAAAAGCTTGAGACTGAGTGGTTAAAGTCGTGATCCAAAGCAAAAAGAGTGTGCTTAAGAGCTCTGGACACCTCTAACTGGGGACTTTAGCAAAGCTGAGTCACAATCTGAAAAGGTTCACCCAGTCATATGTCTGTGGCATTTATGTATCCAGTGGTAATACTGGAAAACAAAGTGCTTAGGGCCACGGCCAAGACACATGAAAGTAGCTGTGTTCAAGAATCAACAAACTTAACTAGGAGAATCAATAACACTATCTGAAATTCTAAGTTCCTAGAGATGCCAATCATTCTAAACTTCAAAGGATAAAGTGAGATGCCAAAACTGTTTAGAAGCAAAATGATACAAGTCCCGCTCATCTAATTAGAATTAATATTCATTGATATTCTGAGCTTTATAGTATATTCTCTTCTTTTTACCCTAATTGATTTTCAGTTGCTTGGGGACAAGCAACAATTTAAGTTTGGTGTTGTGATTAGCGGATACGCTTTTTGGCATTGTTTTTAGGTAGTTTTTAGTAGGATACAGTTACTTTTAGGGATGTTTTCATTGGGTTTTATGCTAAATTCACATTTCTGGACTTTACTATGAGTTTGTGTGTTTTTCTGTGATTTTAGGTAATTTCTGGCTTAAATTGAGGGACCTGAGCAAAACTCTGATAAAAGGCTGACAAAGGACTGCTGATGCTGTTGGATTATGACCTCCCTGTACTCGAAATGGATTTTCTGGAGCTACAAAACTCTAAATGGTGCGCTCTCAACGGCATTGGAAAGTAGATATCCAGAGCTTTCCAGCAATATATAATTATTCATACTTTATTCGAGATTAGATGACGATAACTGGCGCTCAACGCCAGTTCCAAGCTGCATTCTGGAGTCAAACACCAGAAACATGTGTAAAGCTCAAGCTCAGCCCAAGCACACACCAAGTCGGCCCCGGAAGTGGATTTCTGCATCAATTACTTATTTCTGTAAACCCTAGTAGCTAGTCTAGTATAAATAGAACTTTTTACAATTGTACTAAGGGTCCTTCTCCCTATTTTTGAATTCATATCACATTTTGGGGGCTGGCCATTCGGCCATGCCTGGACCATCACTTATGTGTTTTCAATGGTGCAGTTTCTACACACCATAGCTTAAGTGTGTGGAGCTCTATTGTACCTCAAGTTTTAATGCAATTACTACTATTTTCTATTCAATTCAGTTTATTCCTGTTCTAAGATATTCCTTGCACTTCACCATGATGAATGTGATGATATGTGACACTCATCATCATTCTCACCTATGAACGCGTGACTGACAACCACTTCCGTTCTACCTCACACCGAATGCATATCTCTTAGATTCCTTAATCAGAATCTTCGTGGTATAAGCTAGAATTGATGGTGGCATTCATGAGAATCCGAAAAGTCTAAACCTTGTCTGGGGTATTCCGAGTAGGATTCAGGGATTGAATGACTGTGACGAGCTTCAAACTCGTGATTGTTGGGTGTAATGACAAATGCAAAAGAATCAATGGATTCTATTCCGACATAATTGAGAACCGACAGATGATTAGCCGTGCTATGACAGAGCATTTGGACCTTTATCACTGAGAGGATGGGATGTAGCCATTGACAATGGTGATGCCCTACATACAGCTTGCCATGGAAAGGAGTAAGAAGGATTGGATGAAGGTAGTAGGAAAGCAGAGATTCAGAAGGAGCACAGCATCTTCATACGCCTGTCCGAAATTTCCATCAATGATTTACATAAGTATTTCTATCTTTATTTTTTGTTTATTTATTATTATTATTCGAAAACTCCATAACCAATTATTATCCGCCTAACTGAGATTTATAAGATGACCATAGCTCGCTTCATACCAACAATCTCTGTGGGATTGACCCTTACTCACGTAAGGTTTATTACTTGGACGACCTAGTGCACTTGCTGGTTAGTTGTGCGAGGTTGTGAAGAAAGTGCCGAGTTATAAATGAACATACCAAGTTGAATGCCATTGTTGATGATCACAATTTTGCCTACCATTTATACATGCTCTTGGAGGATTGATTTATTTTTAACCAAGTAGGTAGAATCATTTTGCATTTAGTTGCATTCAATTAGAGAGGATGCATATAGATAGGTTGCATTGAATAAATGTCATACCCCTTGTTTCATTATTGGTTTAGCATGAGAACATGCTATCGTTTAAGTGTGGGGAGGTTGATAAACCCCATTTTTAGGGTTTATCTTGTATTGAATTTAGAGGTTTTTGTAAACTTTTCTTCCATTTATTCAATATGGCATGGTTTTGTAAATTCTCCTTTAATTGTGCTTAAGAGTGAAAACATGATTTTTAGGTCTTAAATAGCTAAATTTAATTCACCTTGATTCCATTAGATGCCTTGATATGTTTGTTAAGTGATTTCAGGTTAAGGAGGCAAAGATTGGATTGTGGGAATGAAAAAAAAGCATGTAGAATGGAGAACTCATGAAGAAATGAAGGAATCACAAAGCTGTCAATCCTGACCTCTTCTCACTTAATCGGCCATTACTTATGCTACAAAGGTACAAATGAGGCGGTTTTGGCCACGTATGAAAGCTAACATCTAGGGCTTCAGAATGATATAAGATTTGCTATAGTTACCTGGCGTTTAAAGATGCCTACGTGTGATGTACGTGTACGCGTGGGAAGCTACACGTGACTCACTAAAGGTAACTTGTGGCCAACAATTTCTGAAGTATTTTGGGCCCAATCTAACTCATTTCTGATGTTATTTAACCCAATAACTGAAGGGGGATGGGAGACTTAGTGATAAGGGAGTTTAGAATCAGTTATTTAATGAGTTTGAGAGTTTAGTTTTCATCATGCTTTAGTTAATTTCTAGACAGAGAAGCTCTCTCCTCTCTCTAGATTAGAGTTCTTAGTTCGTAGATCTAGATCTACTTCTTCTTCTCTTCTAATTTCCTTTTTCATCTTTAATTATTTCCTTGTAGTTGTAGCATTCTACTTCCCTTTTAGTTTCTTTGTATTTAGTTGTAGTTTATGAATTCTTTTCTACATTTCTTTTGTCATCGCTTGGCGTCAAGGCAGCTATGGAAAATTATCTATCAAATCGAAGCCCCAGACGTTAGCTTTCCAACACAACTGCAACCGCGTCGTTTGGACCTCTGTAGGTAAAGTTATAGCCGTTTGAGTGTGAAGAGGTCAGGCTGGACAGCTTAGCAATTTCTCCAACTTATTGTATTCCTTCCACTTTTGCATGCTTCCTTTCCATCCTCTGAGCCATTCCTTCCTTGTAATCTCTGAAAACACTTAACACACATATCAAGGCATCTAATGGTAATAAGAGAGGATTAATAATAAGCAAATATAAGTCCAAAGAAGCATGTTTTCAATCAATGCACAAAATCAGGAAGGAAAATATAAAACATGCAAATAGTATGAATAAGTGGGTAAAGAGTTGATAAAAACCACTCAATTGAGCACAAGATAAACCATAAAATAGTGGTTTATCAACCTCCCCACACTTAAAGATTAGCATGTCCTCATGCTAAGCTCAAGAAAAGCTATAAAGATGAAGAGGAATGATAGAATGTATGAGATGCAACCTATGAATGCAACTAAATGCAACATGCTTCTACCTACTTGGTTAAAAGTAAACAATTCTTTTAAGAACATATATGAACTGGATTTCACTAATTCAAATCATAAAAATGAAGTACAAATAGACTTGCAAGGAGAAAATAGCTCATGAAAGCCGGGAACAAGGGATTGAGCATCGAACCCTCACTGGTAGTGTATACACTCTAATCACTCAAGTGTTTAAGGTTCGATTCTCTCAATTCTCTACTAACCTTGCTTTCTAAGGCTTGTTTTTCTTCTACCAATCAACAAAAATTTAATGCATAAATGCACATATCAATAGGTCTTTTAAGGGTTGTAATGGGGTTAGGGTCAAGGTAGGATTATATTTGGCCAAGTGGACTAAAATCTGAATCCTTAATTAACTGAAACTTTCCCACCTAACTTAAACAATCCATGTAATCATAATACAACATCTAACCATCCATTAACCATGTTTTCCACATATTCATGCATTCTAATTTCAAGTACAGTACATATGCATTGCCTTTACTACTTACTTTGGGGCATTTTGTCCCCTTTTTCTTATTTGCTCTTTTTCTCTTCTTTTTTTTTTCAATGCATATGATTAAATTATTGGATGCATGAATCATGTCCTACACATTTCTTTCACATTTTCAGAAAATTCTAACATACTCAATTCTCAAACCAAATATTTCCAAATTCACTTCCCCACACTTAATTCATGAGCACTCTCACTAGTCTAAGCTAACCAAGGATTCAAATTAAGGATATTATTGTTTTCCGCTTAGAGTTAATGATGTGCTAAAGTAAAGAATAAAGGGGTATAATAGGCTCAACATTGGTTTGCAAGGGATAATGAAAGGTAAGGCCATATGGGTATGTAAGCTCAGTGAAACAAATGCCTCAATCATGTAAGTGCATGCATACATCAAATAATGGAAATATAGAATTAAGCAAGACAAATATCACAATTTTAGAGAGAAAAATACACACTAAAGCAAAATTTTGGTTGATAAAATGCAACCAATTCAAATAGGCTCAAAATCTCACAGGTTTTGTGTGTCCGAACTCTAAACCATGTTCCAAAATAATATTTCTTCAAACAAATGTAACATTAAATTTTATTTAAATTAGTGAAATGCTCTAAAAGGTTTCTTGAAAAAGAAAATATTATTTTAACCAAGTGGTAAAATATGAAAAAATCAAACAAGTATGCAAATGCAACAACTAATCTACAAAGAAAATTTAAACATTGGTGTTTGAGACAAGAAAGTACTAACCCATGGAGATCGGTATCGACCTTCCCACACTTGAAGATTACACCATCCTCGGTGCATGCTGAGATGTGCAGGTGGATGGGTTGTTCCAACTGATGCTTTTCTTCAAGATTTTGTAGATGGACTTGTCTGTCTCCCCATGTAAACGTCTTCCGGTTCCCCTCCGGGTGGCCATCCTGAAAGAAAAAGGGAAGAAAAAGTAACCCATAAATAAAGATAAGAAAATAAATAAAGTATGAGTGGGGTAATGCCAAATGATAAGGGTCTCATTTACATGGAAGCTTCAACATGTACGTGAGAAAATAATAGAAGCCATGGCATACCAGTGGTATAAAATTTGTAACATAGGGGAGGAGAGTGGGTAATGGAAGTATCAATACAAGTTCATGCCAATGCAAATGGAGTGCAAGTATCATAAAAGATTGGCATTGGCAGATAATTAATATCATCCCACAGTGTAAAACAAGTTACCAAAATAAATTCAAGAAAATATGCAACGGTTGAATAAGAAAAAATTTTTAACACCAATAAAAAATTCAGAAAAGGAAAGAAAAATATGCACAATTTTAAAATGCAATGAATGAAATATGCAAATAAATGAAGTAAAATAGGATGAAGGTGAAAAGGAATGAGAAGTGAAAGAAATAAAGTAAGAAAGAAAGAAGAAAGAAGAAAAGATAGAAGAAATTAGGATTGGGGAAGAAAAGATAAGATATTTTGGCATATAAGGTTAAGGTGTGCGATGCTGGCGATGCGGCCGCGTGGGCACGCGGTCGCGCAACTTGCGCTGATACTGATTGACACGATCGCGTCAATCACGCGGTCGCGTGACGCAATTCATGCTACTGGCGCGAGGGCAGCCTCGCGCTCGCACAACTCTCTGTTCAATTTATTATTAGTGCCAAATTTTAAGTGACGCGATCGCATGGGGCATGCGATCGCGTGAGTGGGCTCTAAAGGAATATGATGCGGTCGCGTGGGAAGGATTATGCGTTCAGCACCAATCCAGCACCACTCTCGCACAACTTTCGGGTGTGCACCACTTTGACGTCGAAATCTTGGTCATGCGGCCGCGTGGGTCACGCGGTCCCGTGGGAGGCCATTATTCCCATGTGACGCGGTCACGTGGGTTGAGTTGTGTCATTGGCACGCCTCCAGCCACGCTCCAGCATGACTCTCTGTTCTTTTATTGCACTTGTGACGCGGACGCGTCAGCGACGCTGTCGCGTCGCGTGCTATCTCTCTTTTTCTATGCAATATGCAGAATGCAAAATGCAATGAATGTTATGCAGAAATTCAGGTTCAAACAAAATTCAAAAACTGAGTGAAATAGAGAAGGAATGATCATACCATGGTGGGTTGTCTCCCACCTAGCACTTTTAGTTAAAGTCCTTAAGTTGGACATTTGATGAGCTTCCTGCTATGGTGGCTTGTGCTTGAATTCGTCCAGAAATCTACACCAGTGTTTGGAATGCCAGTATCCTCTGGGGTCCCAAACAGGGTACGTAAAGCCTTTGAGCAGTTTCAAACAGGCTTCCAGGCTCCCGGGGTGTTGAATGTCAGAATAGATTCCAGGATCCCAAACTCTACTTTTACACCCGTGTTTGTCTTGATCTTCATTTTTCCAGTCGGGTGGTGAGTAATCTGAATTCTCACTGCAGTGACCAAATAGCTTCTGAGATCCTTTCAATTGAGTTTGACACCAATTGTTGCACCTCAAATTGAAGTGTGAAACCTCATTGAATCTTGCATACCAGCTCTGAGTGCGAGTCATTTCCCTTTTACTCTTGAAGCCGCATAGAGCTCTAAGTTGGCCATCTGTCTCAAGCAAACCATATTCAAGTGGAAAATTGAAGATAAAGGTCAAGGATTTTACCCACTTGAAGTTTGTGTTGGGTGGTAATGGCCTTGGGATCAGTGTTTTCAGTGGTTCTGCAAGCTCTACTCCCTTGTGGTCTCTTGTGAATTCCTCCACTTCTTAGCAAATTTCTTCCATTTCAACCATGTCTTGATCAAAGTCACTGATATCTTCCTCATCGCTTGAGTCATAATTGGAAGGTTGAGAAAAGTTGATCTCTGCATTATCTTCGTATTCATTTGGGGAAGATTCTTCTATCTCACAGAATTCACTTGCGGATGCAAGTTCATTACCAAGAGAACTTGACTTGTGATAATCATCATCAGGAAACATGTGTCATGTGTTATTCCGTCCAATTCCTCATAAGATACCTGCCTTGGGGGTTGTGCACTATCCTCCTTAGCATCAATTGTAACGTCTTCGTCGAAATTCTCCACAACTCTGTATTCATGTGGGGGTTCAGCGTCTCCTAAATCTTCAACCAACTCTTCTTCTTCTTCAATGACAGCATCCTCTACTTGTTCCAATACGAAGTTATGCTCTATGCTATCCACTGGAATTTCTTGTGTCTCTGGTGGACGAAATTGTGATCACTTGTTTCTTCTACTTGTAGGATGTATACTCTGAGGACATTGTTTATTTCCTTCACAATCTCGTTCAACTAACCAGCAATTGTACTGGGTCGTCCAAGTAATAAACCTTACGTGATTAAGGGTCGAATCCACAGAGATTGTTGGTATGAAGCAAGCTATGGTCACCTTGTAAATCTCAGTTAGGCAGATTAAACATGATACTTGATTAGATTCAAAATAAAATAATAAAAAGGAATAATAAAAGGGATAGAAGACTTATGCAGATTCATTGGTAGGAATTTCAGATAAGCGGATGGAGATGCTGTAGAGCTCTTGGACGCCTGCTCTCCTACTGCTTCTACTCAATCCTTCTTACTCCTTTCCATGGCAAGCTTTGTATAGGGGTTCACCATCAACTGTGGCTACTTTCATTCCTCACGGGGAAATAACCTGTGCGGCTGTCACTCGCACAGCTAACCAGTCTGGAGGCATCACCCATGGCTGATGGCTACATCCCATCCTCGCAGTGAAAACTATGCTAACGCACTCTGTCACAGTACGGCTAATCACCGGTTGGTTCCCGCTCCTACTGGAATAGAATCCCTCTTTTGCGTCTATCACTGACGCCCAGCAGGTTAAAGTTTGAAGCACGTCACGGTCACTCATTACCGGAATCCTACTCGGAACACCACAGACAAGGTTGGACTTTCCGGATTCCCAGGATCCTACTCGGAATACCACAGACAAGGTGAGACTTTCCGGATCCTCATAAATGCCGCCATCTATCTAGCTTATACCACGAAGATTCTGTTGGGGAATCTAAGAGATACGCATTCAAGCTCGGTTGCATGTAGAACAGAAGTGGTTGTCAATCACATACATTCATAAGTGAGAATAATGATGAGGGTAATTTTGACTCATCACATTCATCATGTTCTTGGGTACGAATGAATATCTTGGAATAAGAATAAGAGAGAATTGAATAAAAGAGAATAGAATTTCATTAATACTTGAGGTACAGCAGAGCTCCACACCCTTAATCTATGGTGTGCAGAAACTCCACCGTTGAAAATACATAAGCAAAGAGTTCAGGCATGGCCGAATGGCCAGCCCCTCTAACGTGATCAATGATCCCCTAAGATGAAGAATAAAACAAAACTGAGATCAAAGATGTCTAATACAATAGATAAATGTCCTATATATACTAGACTAGCTACTAGGGTTTACATGAGTAAGTAATTAATGCATAAATCCACTTCCGGGGCCCACTTGGTGTGTGCTTGGGCTGAGCTTGATCATTCCACGAGCTAAGGCATTTCTTGGAGTTGAAGTTTGAGTTATGACGTGTTTTGGGCATTTAACTCCGGATCATGACGTTTTTCTGGCGTTTAACTCCAGACAGCAGCGTGTACTTGGCGTTTAACGCCAAGTTACGTCGTCATTCTTCGAATAAAGTATGAACTATTATATATTGCTGGAAAGCCCTGGATGTCTACTTTCCAATTGGAGTTCTGTAGCTCCAGAAGATCTATTTCGAGTGCAGGGAGGTCAGAATCCAACAGCATCAGCAGTCCTTTTGTCAGCCTTCTTCAGAGTTTTGCTCAAATCCCTCAATTTCAGTCAGAATTTACCTGAAATCACAGAAAAACACACAAACTCATAGTAAAGTCCAGAAATGTGAATTTAACATAAAAACTAATGAAAACATCCCTAAAAGTAGCTCAAACTTACTAAAAACTATATGAAAACAATGCCAAAAAGCGTATAAATTATCCGCTCATCACAACACCAAACTTAAATTGTTGCTTGTCCCCAAGCAACTGAAAATCAAATAGGATAAAAAGAAGAGAATATACTATAAAGTCCAAAATATCAATGAATATTAATTTAATTACATGAGCGGGACTTGTAGCTTTTTGCTTCTGAACAGTTTTGGCATCTCACTTTTTCCTTTGAAGTTTAGAGTGATTGGCTTCTCTAGGAACTTAGAATTTCAGATAGTGTTATTGACTTTCCTAGTTAGGCATGTTGATTCTTGAACACAACTACTTTATGAGTCTTGGCCGTGGCCCTAAGCACTTTGTCTTCCAGTATTACCACCGGATACACAAATGCCACAGACACATAACTGGGTGAACCTTTTCAGATTGTGACTCAGCTTTGCTAAAGTCCCCAGTTAGTGGTGTCCAGAGCTCTTAAGCACACTCTTTTGCTTTGGATCACAACTTTAACCACTCAGTCTCAAGCTTTTCACTTGAACCTTCATGACACAAGCACATGGTTAGGGACAGCTTGATTTAGCCGCTTAGGCCTGGATTTTATTTCCTTGGGCCCTCCTATCCATTAATGCTCAAAGCCTTGGATCTTTGCTAAAATTTTCGCCACTTTTTTTTTTTCACAAGCTTTTGCTTTTTCACTGCTTTTTCTTGCTTCAAGAATCAATTTCATGATGTTTTTCAGATCATCAATAACATTTCTCTTTGTTCATCATTCTTTCAAGAGCCAACAATTTTAACACTCATAAACAACAAGATCAAAAATATGCACTGTTCATTCATTCATTCAGAAAACAAAAATTATTGCCACCACATCAATATAATTAAATCAAATTCACTAATAATTTCGAAAATTATGTACTTCTTGTTCTTTTGAATTAAAACATTTTTCTTTTAAGAGAGGTGAAGGACTAATGGATTTTATTCATAGCTTTAAGGCATGGTTACACACTAATGATCATGAAGTAGAAACACAAAAAACATAGACAAACATAACACTTAAAAACCGAAAACAGAAAAAAAAATAAAGAACAAGGAATGAATCCACCTCTAGTGGCGTCTTCTTCTTGAAGGACCAATGATGTTCTTCAACTCTTCTATGTCCCTTCCTTGCCTTTGTTGCTCTTCCCTCATGGCTCTTTGATCTTCTCTTATTTCTTGAAGAGTGAGGGCGTGTTCATGGTGTTCCACCCTTAGTTGTTCCACGTTTTGGCTCAAGTCTTCTAAGGAGGTACTGAGTTGCTCCCAATAGTTGTTGGGAGGAAAGTGCATTCCATGAGGCATTTGTTGATGAACTTCCTCATGTTCTCCTTGGGGGCCGTGAGGGACTTCCCTTGTTTGCTCCATCCTCTTCTTGGTGATGGGCTTGTCTTCTTCAATGGAGACATCTCCATCTATGATAACTCCAGCTGAGTAGCATAAATGGCATATGAGGTGGGGGAAGGCTAGCCGTGCCATGTATGAAGGCTTGTCAGCTATTTTGTAGAGTTCATTGGCTATGACTTCATGAACCTCTACTTCCTCTCCAATCATGATGCTATGAATCATGATGGCCCGATCCACAGTAACTTCAGATCGGTTGCTTGTAGGGATGATGGATCTTTGGATGAACTCCAGCCATCCTCTAGCTACAGGCTTGAGGTCCAGTCTTCTTAGTTGGACCGGTTTGCCTTTGGAGTCTACTCTCCATTGGGCGCCTTCCACACAAATGTCCATTAGGACTTGGTCCAACCTTTGATTGAAGTTGACCCTCCTTGTGTAGGGGCGTTCATCACCTTGCATCATGGGTAGATGAAACGCCAACCTCACATTTTCCGGGCTGAAATCTAAGTATTTCCCCCGAACCATTGTGAGATAGTTCTTTGGATTCGGGTTCATACTTTGATCATGGTTCCTTGTGATCCATGCATTAGCATAGAACTCTTGAACCATCAATAATCCGACTTGTTGCATGGGGTTGGTTATGACTTCCCACCCTCTTCTTTGGATCTCATGTCGGATTTCCGGATACTCATTCTTTTTGAGCTTGAAGGGGACCTCAGGGATCACCTTCTTCTTTGCCACAACATCATAGAAGTGGTCTTGGTGGCTCTTGGAGATGAATCTCTCCTTCTCCCATGACTCGGAAGTGGAAGCTTTTGCCTTCCCTTTTCCTTTTCTTGAGGAAACTCCGGTCTTGGGTGCCATTGATGGTGAATGAAAAATAAAAAGCTAGGCTTTTTACCACACCAAACTTAAAATTTGCTCGTCCTCGAGCAAAAAGAAAAGAAGAGTAGAAGAAGAAGAAGAAGAGAAATTGGAAGAGAGGGAGAGAAGTGGGTTCGGCTATATGAGAGAAGAATGGGTAGTGTTTTCGGCCATTTTGGGTGGGAATGGGTGGGAAATTGAATTTGAATGTAATGGGGGTAGGTGGGGTTTATGGGGAAGAGGAGGTTGATGTGAAGGGTATTGGGAATTGTGACATGGATATTCAAATCACAAAAGTAGGATTAAGAGGGAAGGTGAGAATTGGGTAGGTGGGGATCCTGTGGGGTCCACAGATCCTGAGGTAGGGATCCTGTGGGGTCCACAGGTCCTGAGGTGAAAAGAAATACCATTCCTTCACCCTATAGGCGTGTAAATTGCCTTCATGCACCATTCTGGCGTTCAAACGCCCATTGGTGCTTGTTCTGGGCGTTAAACGCCCATGTGATGCTTGATTCTGGCGTTGAACGCCAGTTTCAAGCTTGTTTCTGGCGTTCAGCGCCAGATTGTCCTCTGCGTGCGCATCCTGGCGTTAAACGCCAGGATGTTGCTTGTTTTGGGCGTTCAGCGCCAGGAAGATGCTCTGTTCTGGCGCTGAACGCTGGCCAGATGCATCTTCTGGGCGCTGAACGCCGGCCCGTGCGTCCTCCAAGGTGAAAATTTTTTTCTTCTGTTTTTGACTCTGTTTTTAATTTTTTTTGATTTTTTTCGTGACTCCTCATGATCATGTACCTTATTAAACACAAAAATAACAAAGAAACAAAATAAAATAAAATTAGATAAATAAAATTGGGTTGCCTCCCAACAAGCGCTTCTTTAATGTCAATAGCTTGACAGTGGCTCTCATGGGGCCACAGAGCAATCAAGTCAATGTTGTCTAGTCCCAACACCAAACTTAGAGTTTGGATATGGGGTTTGAACACCAAACTTAGAGCTTGGTTGTGGCCTCACAACACCAAACTTAGAGTTTGACTGTGTGGGTTCTTCTTGGCCTTGAACTGAGAGAAGCTCTTCATGCTTACTCTCTTTTGTCATAGAGGGATTGCCATGTACTTGAAATACAAGATATTCTCCATTCAATTGAAGGACTAACTCTCCTCTATTGACATCTATCACAGCTCCTGCTGTGGCTAGGAAAGGTCTTCCTAGGATGATGCATTCATCATCTTCCTTCCTAGTGTCTAGGATGATAAAGTCAGTAGGGATGTAAAGGTCTTCAACCTTTACTAGCACGTCCTCTACTATCCCATGAGCTTGTCTTATGGATTTATCTGCCAATTTTAATGAGAACAAGGCAGGTTGTACCTCAATGATCCCCAACTTCTCCATTACAGAGAGTGGCATAAGATTTATCCCTGACCCAAGATCACATAGAGCTTTTTCAAAGCTCATGGTGCCAATGGTGCAAGGTATTAAGAACTTGCCAGGATCTTGTCTCTTTTGAGGTAGAGTTTCCTGAATCCAAGTATCCAAATCATTAATGAACAAGGGAGGTTCACTTTCCCAAGTCTCATTACCAAATAGCTTGGCATTCAGTTTCATGATAGCTCCTAGATATTGAGCAACTTGCTTACCAGTCACATCTTCATCCTCTTCAGAGGATGAATAATAGTCAGAGCTCATGAATGGCAGAAGGAGATTTAATGGAATCTCTATGGTCTCTGTATGAGCCTCAGATTCCTCAGGATCCTTAATAGGAAGCTCCTTCTTGCTTGAAGGACGTCCCAGGAGGTCTTCCTCTCTGGGATTTTCGTCCTTCTCCTCCTTGATGCATTCGGCCATGTTGACTAAGTCAATGGCTTTGCACTCTCCTTTTGGATTTTCTTCTGTATTGCTTGGGAGAATACTGGGAGGAGTTTCAATAACCTTCTTACTCAGCTGGCCCACTTGTGCCTCCAAATTTCTAATGGAGGATCTTGTTTCATTCATGAAACTGAAAGTGGCCTTTGACAGATCAGAGACTATATTAGCTAAATTAGAATTATTTTGTTCAGAGTTCTCTGTCTGTTGCTGAGAAGATGATGGATATGGCTTACTATTATTCAGCCTATTGCGTCCACCATTGTTAAAACCCTGTTGAGGTTTTTGTTGATCCTTCCATGAGAAATTTGGATGATTTCTCCATGATGAGTTATAGGTGTTTCCATAAGGTTCACCTAAGTAATTAACCTCTGCCATGGCAGGGTTCTCAAGATCATAAGCTTCTTCAGAAGCTACCTCTCTAGTACTGTTGGATGCATGTTGCAATCCATTCAGATTTTGAGAGATTATGTTGACCTGTTGAGTCAACATTTTGTTCTGAGCCAATATGGCATTCAGAGCATCAATTTCAAGAACTCTTTTCTTCTGAGGGACCCCATTATTCACGGAATTCCTCTCAGAGGTGTACATGAACTGGTTGTTTGCAACCATGTCAATGAGTTCTTGAGCCTCTTCAGGCGTTTTCTTCAGGTGAATAGATCCACCTGCAGAATGGTCCAATGACATTTTCGAAAATTCAGAGAGACCATAATAGAATATATCTAATAGGGTCCATTCTGAAAACATGTCAAATGGACATCTCTTGGTCAGCTGCTTGTATCTTTCCCAAGCTTCATAGAGGGATTCACCATCTTTTTGTTTGAAGGTTTGAACATCCACTCTCAGCTTGCTCAGCTTTTGAGGAGGAAAGAATTTATCCAAAAAGTCAGTGACCAGCTTATCCCAGGAGTCCAGACTATCCTTAGGTTGTGAATCCAACCATATTCTAGCTCTGTCTCTTACAGCAAAAGGGAAAAGCATGAGTCTGTAGACTTCAGGATTAACTCCATTTGTCTTTACAGTATCACAGACCTGCAAGAACTCAGTTAAGAACTGATAAGGATCTTCAGATGGAAGTCCATAAAACTTGCAGTTTTGTTGCATTAAAGCAACTAGTTGAGGCTTAAGCTCAAAGTTATTGGCTCCAATGGCAGGAATGGAGATGCTTCTTCCATCAAACTTGGATGTTGGCTTTGTGAAGTCACCAAGCATTCTCCTTGCATTATTATCATTATTATTTGCGTCTGCCATGTCCTTCTCCTGTTCGAAAATTTCTGAAAGGTTATTTCTGGATGGTTGTAATTTAGCTTCTCTTAATTTTCTCTTCAGAGTCCTTTCAGGTTCTGGATCAGCTTCAACAAGAGTGCCTTTATCCTTGTTCCTGCTCATAAGAAAGAGAAGAAAACAAGAAAAGAAAAAGGAATCCTCTATGTCACAGTATATAGATTCCTTTATGTTAGTAGAAGAAGAAAGGGGTAGAAGAAAGAGGAAGGATGGATTCGGATTTGGATGAAGAGAGGTGAGGAGAAGTGTTAGTAATTAAATAATTAAATAGAAGAAGAAAAGAGAAGGAAGAATTCGAAAATAATTTTTGAAAAAGAGTTAGTGATTTTCGAAAATTAAAAACAAAATAAGTTTAAAATTAAAATGTAAAATAATTAAAAAGAATTTTTGAAAAAGAGAGGGAGAATTTTCGAAAATTAGAGAGGGAAAAGTAGTTAGATGGTTTTGAAAAAGATAAGAAACAAATAAAAAGTTAGTTAGTTGATTGAAAAAGATTTGAAATCAAATTTTGAAAAAGATAAGAAGATAAGAAGTTAGATAAGATATTTTGAAATCAAATTTTGAAAAAGATAAAATTTTTTTGAAAAAGATAAGATAAAAGATAAAAAGATATATTTGAAAAAGATATTTTGAAAAAGATTTAATTTTAAAAATAATTTCACTAACAAGAAACTACAAGATAAGATTCTAGAACTTAAAGATTGAACCTTTCTTAACAAGAAAGTAACAAACTTCAAATTTTTGAACCAATCACATTAATTATTAGTGAATTTTCGAAAATATCAAATAAAGATAAGAAAAAGATTTTGAAAATAATTTGAAAAAGATTTTTGAAATTTTCGAAAAATAGAAAAAAATGAAAAAGATATGGTTTTTGAAAAAGATTTTAAAAAGATAAGATTTTTAAGATTGAAATTTTGACTTGACTTGTAAGAAACAACTAATTTTTAAAAATTTTTGACCAAGTCAATCCCAAAATTTCGAAATTTTGGAGGGAAATAAGGAAAAGATATTTTTGAAATCAAATTTTGAATGAAAAACACAAAAATGACCCAAAACATGAAAATTTTGGATCAAGACACAAGATGCATGCAAGAATGCTATGAATGTCAAGATGAACACCAAGAACACTTTGAAGATCATGATGAACATCAAGAACATATTTTTGAAAAATTTTTAATGCAAAGAAAACATGCAAGACACCAAACTTAGAAATCTTTAATGCATGGAAAATATGAATGCAAAAATGCACATGAAAAACAACAAACAACACTAAACAAGAATTCATCAAGATCAAACAAGAAGACTTGTCAAGAATAACTTGAAGATCATGAAGAACACTATGAATGCATGAGATTTTCGAAAAATGCAAGAAAAATTTTAAAAGCATGCAATTGACACCAAACTTAAAAATTGACACAAGACTCAAACAAGAAACACAAAATATTTTTGATTTTTATGATTTTCTAATTTTTTTTGTATTTTTATTAATTTTTTTCGAAAATATAAGTTGGAAAAACGAAAAATAAAAAGAAAAATTTTTGAAAAAGATTTTTGAAAAGAAAATTACCTAATCTGAGCAACAAGATGAACCGTCAGTTGTCCATACTCGAACAATCCCCGGCAACGGCGCCAAAAACTTGGTGGACGAAATTGTGATCACTTGTTTCTTCTACTTGTAGGATGTATACTCTGAGGACATTGTTTATTTCCTTCACAATCTCGTTCAACTAACCAGCAAGTGTACTGGGTCGTCCAAGTAATAAACCTTACGTGAGTAAGGGTCGAATCCACAGAGATTGTTGGTATGAAGCAAGCTATGGTCACCTTGTAAATCTCAGTTAGGCAGATTAAACATGATACTTGATTAGATTCAAAATAAAATAATAAAAAGGAATAATAAAAGGGATAGAAGACTTATGCAGATTCATTGGTAGGAATTTCAGATAAGCGGATGGAGATGCTGTAGAGCTCTTGGACGCCTGCTCTCCTACTGCTTCTACTCAATCCTTCTTACTCCTTTCCATGGCAAGCTTTGTATAGGGGTTCACCATCAACTGTGGCTACTTTCATTCCTCACGGGGAAATAACCTGTGCGGCTGTCACTCGCACAGCTAACCAGTCTGGAGGCATCACCCATGGCTGATGGCTACATCCCATCCTCGCAGTGAAAACTATGCTAACGCACTCTGTCACAGTACGGCTAATCACCGGTTGGTTCCCGCTCCTACTGGAATAGAATCCCTCTTTTGCGTCTGTCACTGACGCCCAGCAGGTTAAAGTTTGAAGCACGTCACGGTCACTCATTACCGGAATCCTACTCGGAACACCACAGACAAGGTTGGACTTTCCGGATCCTCATAAATGCCGCCATCTATCTAGCTTATACCACGAAGATTCTGTTGGGGAATCTAAGAGATACGCATTCAAGCTCGGTTGCATGTAGAACGGAAGTGGTTGTCAATCACATACATTCATAAGTGAGAATAATGATGAGGGTAATTTTGACTCATCACATTCATCATGTTCTTGGGTACGAATGAATATCTTGGAATAAGAATAAGAGAGAATTGAATAAAAGAGAATAGAATTTCATTAATACTTGAGGTACAGCAGAGCTCCACACCCTTAATCTATGGTGTGCAGAAACTCCACCGTTGAAAATACATAAGCAAAGAGTTCAGGCATGGCCGAATGGCCAGCCCCTCTAACGTGATCAATGATCCCCTAAGATGAAGAATAAAACAAAACTGAGATCAAAGATGTCTAATACAATAGATAAATGTCCTATATATACTAGACTAGCTACTAGGGTTTACATGAGTAAGTAATTGATGCATAAATCCACTTCCGGGGCCCACTTGGTGTGTGCTTGGGCTGAGCTTGATCATTCCACGAGCTAAGGCATTTCTTGGAGTTGAACTTTGAGTTATGACGTGTTTTGGGCGTTTAACTCCGGATCATGACGTTTTTCTGGCGTTTAACTCCAGACAGCAGCGTGTACTCGGCGTTTAACGCCAAGTTACGTCGTCATTCTTCAAATAAAGTATGAACTATTATATATTGCTGGAAAGCCCAGGATGTCTACTTTCCAACGCCGTTGAGAGCGCGCCAATTGGAGTTCTGTAGCTCCAGAAGATCCATTTCGAGTGCAGGGAGGTCAGAATCCAACAGCATCAGCAGTCCTTTTGTCAGCCTTCTTCAGAGTTTTGCTCAAATCCCTCAATTTCAGTCAGAATTTACCTGAAATCACAGAAAAACACACAAACTCATAGTAAAGTCCAGAAATGTGAATTTAACATAAAAACTAATGAAAACATCCCTAAAAGTAGCTCAAACTTACTAAAAACTATATGAAAACAATGCCAAAAAGCGTATAAATTATCCGCTCATCAGTCTCCTTCATGCTACGTTCTTCATTAGATTCTCCACATGAAGTCATGGGGATTTGTTGAGTATCCAAACGTCTGAAAGATAATTGATTTACTACTTGCTCCAGTTGATGAAGGGTTGCATGAAATTGGTCTACTGTTTCTTCGAAGCAAACCTGTAATTCTTGGCTTGATGGATATGGACATGGTGCATAGGGTGGTAGTGGTTCTTGGGAATAGTTGGATTGGTGTTACAGTGGATAAGGATCATACGGTGGCGAATGGTGAAAAGAAGCTTGTGAGTGTGATGGTTCGAAGCTATGTTGAGAGGATGGTCTCTAAGCATAGGGTGGGGCTTGTTGGTAGCTACAAGGGAGTCCACCATAACTATCGGTTTGGTATGCATTGTAGAGTGGTCTCTGTCCATGATCAGATCCTCTTGGCTCCATCCATCTTTGATTGCTTAGACCTTGATGCATAATCCTATTATAGCTTCCATTCCTTTCAATAAAATTAGAACCAAACTCAAAGCGAGAGGGGTGAGAATTCATAGTAACTATTAGGAATAAGAAGGGAAACCAAAAACAGATAAACAAGTAAAAGAAAAATATTTACAATAGCCAATAATAAGGCACACGTTTGCAATTCCCCGGCAACGGCGCCATTTTGAAGAACTGAAGATTGATGGTTTAGAATTTATGATAAATTCGCGTTGCAAGTACAGTTTCTAAACCAAGCAATCAACCTTTCTTACAAACGTTTGGTTGTCACAAGTAACAAACTCAATAAAATTTATAAACCGAAGTATTCAAACCTCGGGACGTCTTCTCAAGGAATTACAGGGAGGTGTGTTTTATTATTGATTATGGAAAACAAGGTTTTGGGTTTTGAAAAGGTTTTTTGAACAAGAGAAATGGTTTGTTGAAATTAATAAATTAATAATGATGAAAATCTCTTGGCAGGTATGATAACTGGAAGTCCTATCCTAGTTATCCTTATCACTGGTGATGAGAATTATATTGTTGCTCCCACTAAGTTAACCTTTAACTATGAAGGTCAGTTAAGTGGACAAATTAATTTAATACCTAAAGTCCTAGTCAACTCCTTAAGGAAAGACTAGCGTTATAGGAATC
Organism: Arachis hypogaea; assembly: GCF_003086295.3. Taxonomy (NCBI): domain Eukaryota; kingdom Viridiplantae; phylum Streptophyta; class Magnoliopsida; order Fabales; family Fabaceae; genus Arachis; species Arachis hypogaea. Next base: position 64,983,829 of record NC_092041.1, on the reverse strand, counting down.
TAAATTAATTAGCAAAGATGACAATTATCAATCACGATGAGTTTGATAACTCAAGAGTTACCAATTAATCAACCAAAGCCAATAGTAAATAATCTAAATTAAAAATAGGAAAAAGCAATCATGAGTCTGAAATACCTCAATTTATATTTAAATAAGAAAATCATAACATGAATGGTCATTAAAAAAATAAAAGGAAGAATAAACAAAAGGACATTGAACCTGAGGTGAAGAAGTAATATTCCTAATTTCTAAAAATCCTAATCCTAAATCCTAAGAGAGAGGAGATAACCTCTCTCTCTAAAAACTACTTCTCAATCCTCAAATTATGTATGAATCCAGTATTTAGTATCTAATCTCCCCCTGTATGATTTGATGGATTCCTCAATTTATAATCCTTCAATCTGTATACTCTGGGCTTGGATTTGGGCCAAAATGGGCCCAAAATTCACTGGAAACGAGATCTGTAAATTTGTAGATCGCGCATGTCACGCGTCCGCGTGGGTCACGCGGTCGCGTCATTTAGAGTGTTGCTCTTCCACGCGGTCGCATCAATCATGCACCCGCGTCAGTTATATTTTGCAAGTCACGCGTTCGCCGTATCCATGTGTTCGCGTCGAATCTCTTCTGCGCGAACCACGCGCTCGCATCGTCCATGCGGACGTGTCACTGCCCGTTTCTCCAAGGACTCCAATTTGTGCTTTTATTCTATTTTGTATGTTTTCTTTCCATCCTTTAAGTCATTCCTGCCCTATAAAACCTGAAAGTAATCAACACATAAATCATGGCATCGAATAGTAATAAAGGATAATTTAAAATTGATAATTTTGAAGCATAAGAAACATGTTTTCTCATACATCATATTCTAAGGAAGGAATTGTAAAGCCATGCAAATTCATATGAATAAGTAGGTGAAGAGTTGATAAATTATTTAATTTAAGTACAATATATATCATAAAATATGGGTTTATCACGCGCGCTTTAGCGTCTTCGCCTTGGGAATGCGCGAGGGTTTTAATGCCCTCATTAATTGGTTTTTGATGCTCTGTTTCTTTTGGCTTTTATTTTGAATTTTATTCTCAAGAAACGGTTTTCTCTTTTTCGTAACTTCCCACTTTTCTTTGTTCTTCTGTTTCACCCAGAGCTTGTCTTTTCATTTTTCGACGCTGTGTCTTGCGCTTTGCTCAAGGGAAGATTTCTTTGCTTCGGCTTCCGTCCTTCTTCAGAGCTCTTTCTCCTTTCTTCAGGTTGGTTTTACTTTCTCTTTCGTCGTTTATTTTGCTGCTTTGTATTCGATTCTCTTGTGAAGTTTTGATTTTGCCTGAGTGTATGTTGGAAAGCTCGAACCTTTTCATATTACCATGCTTGGTTTATTACTATTATGCATGTTTTCTGGTTTTCTTTTGACTTTATGTATGCTTTTGGGTGAATTTTCCTGGTTTGGCTCCTTTAGGGCTTCGCATGTTGCCGCTGCTTTTTGAACTGCTGTTTTGAAAAAGGTTGCTTCTTTGATGACTTCTGTCCTATTGATAGTTTTTCTTTGATAGAGACGATGATTTTTTGATGACTTTCCTTTGATTTTCGCCTATTTCTTCTTGGAACGTTGCTTGTTGGAATAGGGTTATTTTCTCTACTGAGGGTTTCATTGGGATGTTAGCTTTTGTAGATTTTTTCTGAGCCTTTACTCTGTCACTGCCTCCAAAGGATGCCCCTGGACCTCGATGTGCGTCTTGGGGTCTTCCTTTTACTGTTTTTGTGCTCGAAGTCATATTGTCCGAGTTGCTTCCATATAGCCCGAGCTTGTTTTTTGGGTTAGTAATCCGTTTCCTTTTCTTTGTTTGTAGGATTAGTTGGCCATGTCTTCTTGCAAAAATATTGTCAAGGCATCTTCTAAGGTTCATGACGGGATGTCTGACTGGTTGGACTCCCTTGTGTTGCTATGTGTATCTCTAGCTAACTCAGAATTCTGTGTGGAGCTTAGGAAACATCATCAAATATGTAGTAGTGAGAATCAAGAACGCAACTATGAATTGGTGGCACCTGACTCTGACGACAGGGTCTGTTTTCCTGTTCCGACCCAGGGGGAGCGTCCCTTCTTTTATGCATATGATTTCTTTTTTAGCCAGATGAACATTACCCTTCCATTTACTTCTTTCAAGACCGACCTGTTGTGGTCTTGTAATGTAGCCCTATCTCAACTTTATCTGAATTCTTGGGGTTTTATTAATATTTTTTCGCTGGTTTGTCATGAATTTGGTGTTACGCCCTCTTTAACTCTTTTCCTGTATCTGTTTGTGTTGACCAAGCCTGGAACTAACAAAAAGAAAGCTTCTTGGATTTCTTTTAGGTCGGCCCAGGGACATAAGGTTTTTTCCATGTATGATGAGTCTTTCCGAGATTTTAGGAATTACTTTTTCAAGATCCGAGATGTTGAAGGAGCTCGTCCTTTCTATTTGGATGAGAATGGCGAGCCTCGTTTCCCTTTAAAATGGCAGAGGAATGTAGTGGTTTCTAGGTATACCTGGGAAATATTGGACGAGGTTGAGCAGGATTTTGTAGCTGTTTTGGAGGATATTTCGGGGGAAACTCCCCATCTTAAGACCAAGAAATTTTTGGGGGATCCGTCCTTAATCCGTCTGTGCTGGGTATTATAAATTGTGTCCTTTTTTGTTTTGTTTTCTGCCTTCTTTTCTGGCTTGTAAATTGCTGTACTTTTATTTTTCAGAGATGTCAAAAAATAATGACTCGCTGAAGGCCTTTAAGAAGGCGATCAAGGCTATTGCGGCTCAGAATGTCCCGGCCAAGTTGGCCGGGGAAGGGTCCTCCCAGGTTTTGTTGAAGCCATCTGTCCCAGGCTCTCCTGGACCGAGGAGGATGATCCCTACTCCTCGGGTTCGATTGGCCGATCCTTTACAGACTTCTGCTACTACCTCTTCTTCTACTGGCGCTCCTAATCCGAAAAAGCAAAAAACTGCGGAGCTTTTTAACCTTGATGCTCCTGATTTTGACGCTGTCAAGTTTGTGGACCAGTAGGTCGGTCCTTATGGTACTATGCCTACTGACGATGTTTCCCTTCTTCGCCATTTGGACTTCATTACTCGTAGCAGTGTCAAGATGGCACATATGGGTGCGACTTTATATGGGACTACCCAGGATCTTCCCATTCATGCTACGAAAGCTTTTATGGAGGAGGCTAAATCGGAGTTTGATCGAATAAAGGGTCTGAAGGAGGAACTTGAGGTAAAAGTGACCAAGCTGGAGAAGGAGTTGGAGGTCAAAAAGGCTAGCTCTCTTGCCTTGGTGGCTTCTGTGAGATTGGCTAAGGATACAGCATTGAAGCACAAGGATAGCTATGTCACGACTGATGTGTGGAAAACGATCCAACACAAAACTCACCGGCAAGTGTACCGGGTCGCATCAAGTAATAATAACTCACATGAGTGAGGTCGATCCCACAGGGATTGAAGGATTGAGCAATTTTAGTTTAGTGGGTGATTTAGTCAAGCGAATCAAGTTTTGGTTGAGTGGGTTGTATTTAACAGAAGATAAATTGCTTGAAATGTAAATGGAGAAGGGAAATTGCAGTAAATTAAAGGATAGGAAAGTAAAATAGACTGAATCTTAAAGTGCAAGAAATGTAAATTGCAGAAACTTAAAGTGCAAGAAATGTAAATTGCAGAAACTTAAAGTGCAAGAAATGTAAATTGCTTGAATGTAAAAGGGATTTGAGGATTGGGATTGCAGAATCTAAACAAAGAGAAAGTAAATTGCAACAATTAATAGAGGAGAAGATGAATTGGAATAAACTGAAATTCAACAGAAAATGAAATTAAAGTGCAGTAGGTTCACAGATGAACCAAAAGTAAATTGTGGTCTCAGGTCTCAAGAGACTAGGTAGCAGAGCCTAGATCTCTATTTGCCTTCCCAGATCCAAGTTCACAAAGCAATTGACAAGAAATTGAAGAGGAAGCAGTAAAGAGAATGTGAATTGATTCAATTATGCAGAAAAGAAAATAAAGAGTTCTTGAGTGAAGATTGAGACAGAATTTCCTCAATTCCAAACACCCAAGAATTAAAACAAAGAAATTAAAAATGCCCAAGCAAGAACGAGGAAGAAGAGAGATCAATTCCCCTCCCCAATTCTCTGAAAGCTCGGTTCAGTCTCTCTAGGAAAGTAGCTAAAATTCAAAGCTCAAAGAAAGTATAAAATTCAAAAGCTAAGCCAAAGGTAAGTCAAAAGGTCCTAATTACATCAAACTAGCTCCTATTTATACACTTTCTATTCTTGGATTTTGGGATTTGGATGGGCTTTTGATTTGGTGAAGAAATGAATAAAATTGGCATTTTAATTGAATTTTTCGGCCCAAAATAATAGCTTCCAGGAGGCTGCCCTGCCCTTGTGGAGGGCACGACAGGATTTGGTGCGTGTTGGTGCTTGCTTGGTGCAGCTTGGTGCGGTCTGGTGCTTGCTGGTGCGCAGAACGCTGCCCTGCCCTTGCGGAGGGCAGGGCAGGAAAAATTGGTGCGCCAGAGATGTGCCACGGTGCGTGCTGATGCTGCCAAAGTCATGCCATGGTGCGCCAGAATGGTGCCTTGGTGCACAGGATGCTGCCCTCAGAGGGCAGGGCAGGAAAAATTGGTGCTGCCAGGATCGTGATGGTGCGCGCTGGTGCTGCTAGAATCATGCCGTGGTGCGCCAGAATTGAACCTTGGTGCGCCAGATTCATGCACCAACAAAATGCTGCCCTGCCCTCGCGGAGGGCAGGGCAGTGTTTTCACTTTGATGTCCCAGGTTCGAATCATGGCCGAAACACACGCTCATTCATTTTCCTTGGTTTCTTGGCACGGTGATGGGACTTAGTTCCTTGATTCCTCATGGTCCCGTGTTCAATTCTTGTGGCAAGCATTTGGAGACATTTTCCTTTGATTTTCTTCCTTGGTGAGCCCGATACTGCCCTTGTGGAAGGCAGGGCAACATTTTCTCCTTCTTGATTTCAAGGCACAAATTTGTGCTCTGCCCTTGTAGTGGGCAGGGCAGAGTTGCCTTCTTTGCTTAGTTCCCTTATGTTGCCCTCCTAGAGGGCAGTGTGCCCTTGTGGAGGGCAATGCTTGCCTCCCCCATTGTATGTGGCACACTTTTCCTTCCTTTGACCACGCTTCCTTCTCCTTGGGTCACGCTTTCTTAGGCCACGCTTTTCTCTTTTATTCTTTTCTTCACCTGAAATAAACCAAAACAACCACTCCAAGTATCACTAAATTCATAAGGCTTATAAATCAATTAAAATTAGCTTAAACCTCATGAGTTAACATTAATTTCATGGTGGTTGCTTGATTTAAAGAAGTTATGCATTTTCACTCCAAATCACTTACTTAGGATGCAAGAAAGTGTATAAAGACTAATAAAACAAGTGAAATTAGCTTGAAAAATGGGTATATGATGACTTGTCATCACAACACCAAACTTAAATCTTGCTTGTCCCCAAGCAAGCATCAAAACTAAGAGTAAATGATATGAACTAGAAAAGAACACATATCCTTATTAGGCATATAGCAGAACTTGATTTATGGAGTCTTTATGCAGACAATGATAACTCAATTATTGTTGCTGTTACATAATATACATCTTTCTTCAAAGGCTTGCTAAACTTGCTGTTATAAGACTCACTTTTTTATTAATCCCTTGCTAACTTTTCTTGGCTTATAATGCTTAACAAGCTTATTAAATTTTTTGAGGTTTGGTGTCAAATGTTGCAGTAGTAGCCTTTGGCTTTATTTTCTTTTCTTTTGCTCAACATCTTTCCACCACAGACACATTGCTCACTAATTCTTCCTAGGATCATTGATGCCCAGCATCTCTTTGGATAACTAAATGTTCTGTATCTAAGTTGCTCTTTATTGTGGATTTTCAATTGGCCATCCCAAATCAGTTGATCTAAGTGACCGGGTTTTAAAATACCCCTTAGAATTTACTCATCCAAGCATATCTTAGTACAAGAACACCACAGGCATATGTCCTAGGGTCCAAGCTATTGGTGCCCAACCTTTATTCTTTGTTTTTCTTGCCATTTTGGCTTTTTCTTCTTCCTTTTTTTTCTGTTTTCGTTACCAAGGGCTTTTTCATTATTGATAAGAGTCTTTGTAACAGCAAGTTAACTCACACTTGAATGAGAATGATATTATTCAACAATTATTTCATGAGTTATGCATTTAATCAGACACATATACCACCACTAACTTCCATTCTTACTTATGCAACATTGGATATTTCACTTTTCAATTCAAACAAATCTCTTTTATTTCAGCATGTGGGAAACAAAACAAAATTCAGCTAAGTGATGGACAACAAGTATTATGCAGATTTAGCAATTTTAACAAGCAGTTTCACTTGCAACTAGATAAACACTTTAGCAAGACATACAATGGTTTCCAGATTCAAAACATTTCACAGCAGCAAGGATTAAGTTTAGATACAACCTTTGAAGTTGCAACCCTTTGATTCTTCCTTCTGTTGTGTTCTCTTTGAGTTAAGATGCATAATGTCTTCAATTGTTGACTCATGTCCTGCATAATTTTCGAAGTTGCTTGCTTCTCAAGCCCTTAATTACTTGGTTAGTATGCATAGTGTGGCTCCTGGATTTACTTTGGTGTGGGAACACCAAACTTAATTGTTTGCCTCTGCCTCTTATGCAACCATTTTAACCATATGTGAAACCTTGTGTCCTTGCTAAAGGTTAATGAAATTAAAACTAGAAAGCAATTAAACAGTTGAATAATGTGTTTGGTTGCTTGGAGCTAGCATCATGCAAGAGGTGAGAATGTGTTTTTAAATGATATTTTTGGTGGAACACCAAACTTAGAATCTTTCATTCTCCCTTAAATTGTTTTGGTGTGCAACACCAAACTTAGCTCCTTGCAATCCATACCAATTATTCAACATTTTTATTGAAAAAGCTATGAAAAGAAAACTACCTCAGGTTGGGTTGCCTCCCAACAAGCGCTCTTTTATTGTCACTAGCTTGACATCTTCTATTTTGCTGATCATGGAGGTTGAAAATCACAGTGCCTTAGCTTGTCTTTCTTTACTGTGAACTTCCTTCCGGTTTCCTCTTTGATGACCTCTATAGATTCTTGTGGAAGGATCTTAGTCACAATGTAATGCTCAGACAACTGTGGGAACACCTTCATGGTTTGAATATTGATCATCACTCGATCCCCTGGTGAAAATTTTCCAGTGGGGGCTTTCTGTTTTTCTTTAGTTCTATCCTCTGTTTCTCCTTGAAAAAATTCCTTGTTGTGTTCTTCTTGGCTGGTACATCCTTTATCCAGTATTTTCTCATTGTCCTCCATGATCCTTTTCCATCCTTCCTTCTTTGTAGCATCTTCGTTGTTAGCCAGTTTGTCTTCAATGGCTCTGGTGAAAGTATTTGCCTTCTTCTCACCCATTTCTGCAAAATACTTCGCCAGTTGAGCTATCTGCTCTTCAATTCCTTTGATTAACATCTCTTGGTTCCTTGTTGTTTCTTCTTGGTGTTTCATCATTCTCTCTATTAGGATCTCCAAGTTTGTGATTCTTCGAGAGTCTTGTGAGATTGGTTGGTTATGAGATGTTAAAGGTTGGAAGGATGGGTGTAATGGTGGCATGTGATGGTTGTTATTGATGTAATGGTGTTTTTGTTGGTTTGTGAAGTTGGGGTTGTTATAATTGAAGTCCCTTGGTTTGTGATTTTGGTACTCGTTTCTTCTCCAGTTGAGATGAGTCTGGGAGTGTCTGTGTTGTGAGTATTGGCTTTGAGTGGTATTAGTGGGTGGGTGATGTTGATTGTTTGTGGTCATGGAGTTGCCCTGGTGGAAACTTCCTTGTTCTTGATGTTGAGGCTCCCTCATTCTCAGATAAGAATGAGGTCTCCATGGTGGAAATTTGGCATTCACTGCAGCAGACAGCTCCATGTTTTGCTGTGGTTGATGGTGCATTTGTCTGTTTTGGTCCTTGATCGCATTCACCCCTTCAATATTTGCCACTTCTTTTTCTGAGATTGCATTCTGTGGTTTCTCAGATGGATGTTGGTTGTTGACTCCTTTGTCATTGAAGTCTGCAATTCCTTGGGCAGTTGTTGTTGCTTTGAGTAGGCCATCTGAGAAGTAGTCCACTGCTTTTCTTGTTTCTGGGGTCAATCCTTCATAGAAAGCTCGGAAGCCCACTTTATCAGTTGCTTTCTTGTATCTTTCCGAAGCCTTAAAGAGTGGTTATTCGTCTCCTTGTGTGAATAGATGTTCCTCCTCTTTCAGCTGGATGATCTGTCTGGATGAGGTGAATTTGGCCAGAAATTTGGTGACCAAATCATCCCAACTAGTGATACTTCCTTGGGGAAAAGTTTCAAACCATTGTGCAGCTTCACCCTTTAATGAGAAAGGGAATAACATGATCTTATAAATATCATGATCTGAACCATCGGTTTTGACCGCATTACAAGTTCTCAGGAAAGTAGATATGTGCTGTTGAGGATCCTCCGATGGATTTCCATCATAAGAACAATTGTTCTTGATGAGTGTAATGAGTGGTGGCTTCATGTCATGATACTCCTCGCTTGTAGAAACTTGATTTCCTGTGGCATACGATCAAACAGGAGGAGTAAACGGCAGCACACTTGAGGATTAAAATGAAGTTAGTTAACATAAACTGTTAGCGAATTGATAGAGGCAATTTCTCAAACAGTTAGTATGTTAGTAAAAAGTTAAAGAAAAAGTGCTTGATCTAAACCTCCACTTCACTTAATCATTGTCAATCTATTTCAATCCCCGGCAACGGCGCCAAAAACTTGATGTGTGGAAAACAATCCAACACAAAACTCACCGGCAAGTGTACCGGGTCGCATCAAGTAATAATAACTCACATGAGTGAGGTCGATCCCACAGGGATTGAAGGATTGAGCAATTTTAGTTTAGTGGGGGATTTAGTCAAGCAAATCAAGTTTTGGTTGAGTGGGTTGTATTTAATAGAAGATAAATTGCTTGAAATGTAAAGGGAGAAGGGAAATTGCAGTAAATTAAAGGATAGGAAAGTAAAATAGACTAAATCTTAAAGAACAAGAAATTAAATGACTGAAACTTAAAGTGCAAGAAATGTAAATTGCAGAAACTTAAAGTGCAAGAAATGTAAATTGCTTGAATGTAAAAGGGATTTGAGGATTGGGATTGCAGAATCTAAACAAAGAGAAAGTAAATTGCAACAATTAATAGAGGAGAAGATGAATTGGAATAAACTGGAATTCAACAGAAAATGAAATTAAAGTGCAGTAGGTTCATAGATGAACCAAAAGTAAATTGTGGTCTCAGGTCTCAAGAGACTAGGTAGCAGAGCCTAGATCTCTATTTGCCTTCCCAGATCCAAGTTCACAAAGCAATTGACAAGAAATTGAAGAGGAAGCAGTAAAGAGAATGTGAATTGATTCAATTATGCAGAAAAGAAAATAAAGAGTTCTTGAGTGAAGATTGAGACAGAATTTCCTTAATTCCAAACACCCAAGAATTAAAACAAAGAAATTAAAAATGCCCAAGCAAGAACGAGGAAGAAGAGAGATCAATTCCCCTCCCCAATTCTCTGAAAGCTCGGTTAAATTCATAAGGCTTATAAATCAATTAAAATTCAATTAAAATTAGCTTAAACCTCATGAGTTAACATTAATTTCATGGTGGTTGCTTGATTTAAAGAAGTTATGCATTTTCACTCCAAATCACTTACTTAGGATGCAAGAAAGTGTATAAAGACTAATAAAACAAGTGAAATTAGCTTGAAAAATGGGTATATGATGACTTGTCATCAACGACCTATAGGGAGATAATGCGTCTTACGAATGATTTAGAGTCTGCTCGAGCTGGTTATGCTGAGCTTCAAGGTTACCTTGTAGGCAGTGTAAATGCTTTTTATGAGAACCTGAAGGAGTAGGTTCGAATTCTTGCTCCCAAGCTCGACATTGCTCTCTTCAGTTTGGACAACGTTGTGAGCGATGGTAAAATCATTCCTAATGACCTTGATGATGATGATGTCATCCCTCCTTCAATGCCTGCCACAAAAACCTCTGTTGCGCCGACCTCTTTGCCTCCTTCAGCCGAGGTTGGTCATCTTGAGTCAGAGCCTGATTGTCAAATCTTGAATCGGGATGACGGGACGGTGGATGTGGTGCCTCTCCAGACTCATCCTCATTCACCCTGTGTTGATGCTGCTGGGAAGTCTTTGGGTCCTCAATGATTATTTTGGATGTTTTTTGTAGTCAGCCCGGCTTGTGGGCTTTTGAACTTTTTATATTTTGTGACTGGTAGTTTTGACTTTCTGCTACTTTAGTTGCTTGTTTAGCAACTTTATTTTGAAAAACAAAGTAGTTTCCAGGCTCTTGGGGCTGACCTTGGTAGCCTCTTGAGTTTGTTATTATTATATCTTATGCTTTTTTCACAATATGCTTGTCCGCGCTTGCCTGGTACCTTTTTAGGTTCTTTTTGGAGCCTTGCCGACCTCTTTGGATTGCCTTTGTATTTCATACTTGTGGCTTGATTCTTTGAGGTTGGGTCCAGCTTATATGTTGGCCTTCTCTCTTTAGCCTGTAGTTATTTCTAGTAATCCTTTCTATTTGGACCTTGGTAAGGTCTCTGTTAGGATCTACCTATTATAACTTTAAGGTTTTTGGGAGGCTGACTTTGTCATGTTAATCTTTCCCATGTTATTTCTAGTGATCCTCTTTCTTGGACCTTTGTCAGGTCTCTTTCAGGGATTACTTTCATAACTTGTTTGTGGGAGGCCGACTTCATCGTGTTGGGCCCTTCTAAGTTATTTCGTAATCCTCTTTTTTGGACCTTGTTCAGGTCTCTTTCAGGGATTACTTTTATAACTTTGTTTGTGCTTTGAGCCGACCTCGTCATATCAGTTTCTTCTAAGTTATTTCTGTAATTTTCTTTCTTGGACCTTGTTCAGGTCTCTTTCAGGGATTACTTTTATAACTTGTTTGTAGGAGGCTGACTTCATCGTGTCGGGCCCTTCTAAGATATTTCGTAATCCTCTTTCTTGGACCTTGTTCAGATCTCTTTCAGGGATTACTTTTATAACTTTGTTTGTGGGAGGCCGACTTCATCGTGTTGGGCCCTTCTAAGTTATTTCGTGATCCTCTTTCTTGGACCTTGTTCAGGTCTTTTTCAGGGATTACTTTTATAACTTCGGTTATTGCGACTGGTCTGACTTCTTTATGTCGGCCAGTCTTTAAGTTATTTTATAGCAATCCATTTTATTAGGACCTCGTCAGGTCCTTTCTATGAATCACTTTCTATAACTTCTTGCATTATTCTGTTTTCATCTTTGCCGATTTTGTAGAGATTAGGTTTAACCCTCGTTTGGTCGACCTTTTAATGAATTTGGTTTTCATTTTTGGTCTTTATCGTGATCGTGCAATGAATTTGATTTTCACTTTCTGCTGATCTGTAGCTTTATAATCGGATGATGAATGTTTTAGACTAATGCAGCTTGAGCGTTTGTAGAAGATCTAAGCAGATTTTATTCAAAGAAAATGCAAATATATACATGCGGGAGGTTAATCCTCTAAGTCGGGCGATTTATAGGTCTTGGCTTGGCGCCTCATTAAAAACCTTTTTAGGAAAAAGAGTGCGCCTTATCCTAAGATCTTTTATCACCTCTAACTATAGTACCTTCTTAGGTTGCAGGTGTGCCATGACCTAGGAAGCTCTCGCCCATCGAGTTTGGACAGTCTATAGTGGCCCTTTCCAAGTACTTCTATGACTCGGTAGGGTCCTTTCTAGTTTGCTGCTAACTTTCCTTCTCCAGGTCGAGTTGTTTCGATATCATTTCGGATTAGGATGAGGTCGTTCTTAGCAAGAACTTGCCGTATTACCTTTTGATTGTATCTCACAGCCATTCGTCATTTTAATGCTTATTCCCTAATCCGAGATCTTTCTCGGATTTCCGGGAGTAGGTCGAGTTCTTCCCATTGTAGTTGGGAATTGGCCTCTTCATTATAGTGAATCAATCAAGGCGACCTTTCTTCAATCTCTACTGGGATCATTGCCTCCATTCCGTATGGTAATCGAAAGGGTAATTCCTTTGTGGTGGAATATAGCGTTGTTCGATATGCCTAATAAACCCATATTTTATGATATAATTTGTGCTGAATTTAAGTGTTTTATTCAATCCTTCACCCACTTATGCATGTGAAAAGGAAACATGCAAAAATGGAAGGAAAGCATAAAACGGAGTTTTTGAAGAAACTGGCAGCGACGCGATCGCATGGGCGACGCAGCCGCATGCTAGCGCGAATTGGCAGTGACGCGATCGCATGATTGATGCAATCACGCGCCACAAGCGAAACGCATATGACGCGGACGTATGATTGAAGCGACCGCGTGACAAGGAAAATTCCACATGACGCGACCGCGTGACCCACGCGGACGCGTGACAGAGGCTACGCACCAGAAATTACAGAAAGCGATCCTAGCGATTTCTGAAGCCCTTTTTGGCCCAAATCCAAGTCCAGAAAGCACAGACCAGAGGTTATGAAGTGGAGGAATGCATCTGAAAAGAAGGAGCTAGCCAATTAGTTACTTTTCATGATTTATATGTAGTTTTGAGGGATAGGTTCTCTCCTCTCTCTTAGGTTTTAGGATTAGGATTCCTCTTAAAGGATTTAGGATTTCAACTCTTCATCAAGTTCAATATTTCTTTTACTTTATGTTTCTCTTTTACTTTCAGATACTTTAATGCTCTCATTTAATTACTTATGTTGCCAGATTGACTTATGAATTCTTTATGTTTAGATTGATTTTCTCTTATTAATGCAATTGAGGTATTTCAGATCTAAGATTCTTATTTAGCTTTTTATATTATTGGCTTTAATTGATTAACTGGAAGCTCTTGAGTTATCAACTATTCAGGATTGATTGTTATGTCGGCTGATTAATTGGAATTCCACTAACTCTAGTCTTTCATTAGGAGTTGGCTAGGACTTGGGAAATCTAACCAATTGGTTCACTTGACTTTCCCTTGCTTACGCAAAGGTTAACTAAGTGGGATTAACTTCCATTCTCATAAGAGTAACTTGGATAGGACTTTCGAATTTTCATATCTTGCCAAGAGTTTATTTTATAGTTAATTATTTATTTTATTTGTCATTTAATTTACTTATTCCTCACTTTCAAAATCCCAATTTACAAAACCCATAACCAGTAATAAGAACATACCTCCCTGCAATTCCTTGAGAAGACGACCCGAGGTTTGAATACTCGGTTATCAATTTTAAAAAAGGGTTTGTTACTTGTGATAACCAAAACGTTTGTAAGAAAGAACTTCTATTGGTTTGGGAGTTATACTTGCAACGAGTACCAAATTGTAAAGATTCTTAGACCACGCAAAGTTCTTCTCTTCAAAATGGCGCCGTTGCCAGGGAATTGCAAACGTGTGCCTTATTATTGGTTATTGTAAATATTTTTCTTTTACTTGTTTATTTGTTCCTTCTCTTCCCTCTTATTTCTGATAGCTACTATGGATTCTCACCCCTCTCGCTTTGAGTTTGGTTCTAATTTTGTTGCAAGGAATGGAAGCTATAACAAGACTATGCATCAAGGTCTAAGCAATCAAAGATGGATGAAGCCACAAGGATCTGATCATCCCTTTAGGCAACAACATCCTCCTAGATATCATGGACAAAGACCATTCTACAATGCATGCCCAACTGATAGATTTGGTGGATCGCCTTGTAGCTACCAACAAGCCCCACCCTATGCTCAGAGACCATCCTTTCAACACAACCTCAATCCACCATACTCACAAGCTCTTTTTCACCATTCACCATCATATGATCCTTATCCACCCCAACGCCAATCCAACTATTCCCAAGAACCACCACACACCTATGCACCATGTCCATATCCATCAAGCCAAGAATCACAGGTTCGCCTTGAAGAATCAGTAAAACAATTTAATGCAACCCTTCATCAACTGGAGCAAGCAATAAATCAATTATCTTCCAGACGTTCAGGCACTCAACAGACTTCCATGGCTTCATGTGGAGAATCTAATGAAGAACACAGCACGAAGAAGACACTAGAGACTCCAGTAGATAGCAAAGAGCATAATTTCGTACTAGAACAAGTAGAGGATGCTGTCATTGTAAAAGAAGAAGAGTTGGTTGAAGATTTAGGAGGTGCTGAACCTCCTAGGGAATACAGAGTCATGAAAGACCCCGTCAAGGATGTTACAACTAACGTTAAAGAGGATGTTGCACAGCCTCCAATACAGATATCTTATGCAGTATTAACCCAAGACGCGTGTTTCCTCGATGATGATAGTCACCAGTCAAGTCCTCCTAGTGATGAACAGTCACCCACAAGTGAATTCTTTGAGACAGAAGAATCTTCCCCAAGTGAATACGAAGATGATGCAGAGGTCGACTTTTCTCAACCTCCTAATTATGACTCAAGTGATGAGGAAAATATGGAAGACTTTGACCAGGACATGGTTGAAACGGAAGAAATTTGCCAAGAAGTGGAGGAATTCACAGAAGATTACAAGGAAGTAGACCTTGCAGAACCACTGGAAACAACTATCCCAAGGCCATTACCGCCCAACACAGATTTCAAGTGGGTAAAATCCTTGACTTTCACTTTTATTTTTCCACTTGAATATGGTTTACTTGAGACAGATGGCCAGCTTAGAGCTCTTTGCGGCGTTAAAAGCAAATGGGAAATGACCCGCACTCAGAGCTGGTGCACAAGACTCAATAAGGTTTCACACTTCAATTTGAGGTGCAAGAATTGGTGTCAAGCTCAATTGGAAGGATCTCGAAGGCTATTTGGTCACTGCAGTGAGGATTCAGATCACTCATCACCGGGCTGAAAAGATGCAGATCAAGACAAAAACGGGTGTAAAAGTAGAATTTGGGATCCTGGAATCTATTCCGACAGTCGTCACCCCGAGAGCCTGAGAATATGTTTGAAGCTGCTCAGAAGCTTTACATGCCTAGTTTGGGACCCCGGAGGATGCTGGCATTCCAAATACTGGTGGAGATTCTTGGACGAATTCAAGCACAAGCCGCCCTAGCAGGAAGCTCAACAAATGTCCAACTTAAGGACTTTAACTAAAAGTGCTAGGTGGGAGACAACCCACTATGGTATGATCATTCCTTTTTTAGTTTTTATTATTAGTCTGTTTTGTTCGTTTTTGAATTTTGTTTGAACCTGAATTTGTGCACAACATTCACTGCATTCTGCATTCTGCATACTGCATAAAAAAAGAAAAAAAAAAGAAAAAAAGTGAGAGGAGAGAGCACGCGACGTGACCATATCGCTGACGCGTCCGCGTCACAAGTGCAATAAAAGTAAAAGAAAGTGAACAGAGAGTTATTCTAACGCACGGCTTGAAGTATGCCTTTGGCTCAAAATTGTCCCACGCGACCGGGTGCCCCACGCGATCGCGTCATTTGCAGAGAATACTTCCCACGCGTCCGCGTCTTTCACGCAAACGCGTGATCTGGATATCGGCGTAAAGATCCAAGCCCAGAAAGTTGGGCTGGAATCGTGCGGCTAGTGTGCGATTAGCACAAAACAACCCACGCGTACGCATCATTGACGCAAACACGTCACTTACACAACCCCCATCCCACGCGAAAGCGTAAGCGACGCGATCGCGTCGCGTGGATTTTATGACTCCCTTTATCAAACAGAGAGTTGCACTAAAACGACGCTGGAATCGTGCATCTAGCACAAATTCCAGCGACACGGTCACGTGCTTCACGCGTCTGCATCACCAATCTCATACCCAACCCACGCGATTGCGTCAACCCCATTTCACCTTAGTCACGCGATCGTGCGACTCACGCGTTCGCGTGGATTCGGGATCACTAACCCCATGTCACGCGAACCATTCCCCGTCGGGCCCCAAACCCTAACCCCCTTCCCTCTCAATCTCTGTAACTCCCTCTCTCAGCCACCATCCTACCACCAGCCACCACCGCGCCGCCGCCATCCACCCTCAACCACCCAGACACCACCGTAACCACCACCCCTCTTCTCTCTTCTCTTCTTTCTCTCCCCTCTCTCCCTCTCTCTCTCTCTCTTCCGCCACCATTCCACCACCGCATACCACTTTCGACCGGCACTGCTCCCTCCGCCGACCACCACCCCCAACCACCTCCGACGACCGGATTCGCACCGCCGTTCACCCAGCGCCGCCGTGCCTCCCTCCCGGTACTGCCACATCGCCACTACCTTCCCTCTGTCCTATCCCTTGCTATTTGCGCACCAGGTTCCGCCATACAGTGATCCATTCCTGCGACTCTTTCATTCATTTTTCAATTTCTGTTGCGACTCTTTCGTTCATGTTTGTAGTGGATTCTAGGTGGTTAGATAGCTAGGATCTGGATAGTGGATTTATTCCTGATACTTGCACCGTACCTGTTATCTGTTTATCTATTCTGCAATTTATTCTGGCTATGATGTTGATCCTGTTCATATGCTGCTCTTTCTTGTTATTGCTATTTGTGCAGTCTTATTTCAATTCATATGAACTTATTCTTGATATCTATTTTCCGGGAATGTCCAAATTTTAGTCGGAATGCTGCCCAATTTTCTGCAAATTACTTTTCCCTTTTATATTCAAGTATTGGTTTTGGCAATTATCATTTTTGCGCAGCTCCACGACCACTAAACCAATTCTTGAATGCACGGGCCACCATTTTTATTCCTTTTGAATTCCTGGTTAATCAATTGGATTATTGATGATTTGATTTTGCTTTTTACTCCTTTTATATCTATATGAATCATCATCGATCCTATCCTGTTAGTTGCCTACTTATTTTTCTGCTCTTATTATATCTCAGATTCCTGTTTTTTTTTTCAGAATGTCTAACCCTCAGAAAAAGGGAAAAGGAAAGGCAACCACTGGCAAATGGAAAAGAGGTGAATCCTTTATGTCTCTCCTGGAACTTTTGCATGATGAATCTTGGCAGGACAAGTACTTTACCACGCAGGAAAAGGCTGACCAGCTCCTCCCTACCAATGATCCAATTAAGTTTGCAAACCGGTACTGTGAGCTAAAGTTTCCAATGTTTGCTACCTCCAGAAATTTGTACCTGGAGAGGACTTTGAAAATTCCAGATGAACTACAGCAGTACACCTCTGATCAGATCAAACAGAGAGGCTAGTTCTTCTTAGAGCAAAACTTGACTGAGGTAAATGCTTCCTGGGTAAGAGAGTTTTACTGCAATTACTTCAAGACTTCCCTGGATGCCGTGCACCTCAGAGGGAAACAGATATTGATCACTGAAGAGGTCATTGAGGATATTCAGCACCTTCCACCTAAGTCCAATCAGCCTGACGGTTACCAAAAGGCTGAGGAGGACATGCGCTTTCTGCGATTTGACTGGGATGCTGTCAAGGAGAGGTTAGCCCTTGACCCTACTGTCCCATGGGTCATGGGTACGAACACCACCATACCTAAAGGAATCAAGCGAAAATACTTGAATGATGAGGCTCGGCTCTGGCACCAGATCTTGAGTAACTTTGTTATGCCGAGTACTCTTGAGATAGAGTTACCTGCTGCCATGATCACCCTCCTCTGGTGTGTGATGGAAGGTAAGGACCTGCACCTACCACGATTCATCCGGCACTATATGGCTAGGGTACATATCCGATGCACCCTCCCCTTCCCTTATCTGGTTACCCAGCTAGGCCATCAGGCTGACGTGCCTTGGGAGGACACTGATGAGAGGCCACCTACTGCAGAGTGCAGGAAGATTATTCCTCACAGCAGGAACTTTCTGGCCTTGGGCTACAGACCTGACTTCCTTACTCCTTCCGATGAGACAGCCATACCTTCAGCTGCCCCCTCTTCTTCCACTGCTGCACCTGCCCCACCCACTGCACCTCCAGCTGCCCATGAGCCTATTTACCATTTGGTGCATCGACTGTTCGCCCACTTGGACCGTATGGAGCGTCGCAACAAGCGACGCTATGAGCACCTCAAGTTGATGATCCGGTCTGGCGGCGACAAACCCTCTGAGCCTGACACCCCTTCTGATACATCTGAGGTGGAGGCATTCAACCATGAGGAGCAGGCACCCACACAGGCTGAGCAGGCAGGCCCGGCGCAGGCTGCACCACATCCTATGGCACCACACCAGATGCAGGCCACAGATCCCGAGATTCCTATCCAGTCAGACCCTCCTCTGCAGCAGACAGAGCCTTCTACCCTCATCCAGCCCGCAGATCCTCAGACCACCACCGCGACACCAGCAGTCCATCCTTCCGGAGATGACACTTCGTCATACCCTGCTTGAGTGAGCATCGAGGACGATGCTATTATCTAAGTGTGGGGAGGTCGCCATCTCTGGCATCTATTTTGGTGAACTACTACAAACTCTTTTCTTATTTTAGCTATTTTTTGTATTTTTGCACATTTTTCTCTTTTTGCTTTTTATTGTTCTTTTTGTATTATGCACTTTGAGCTATATGTATACTATCTTGGATATTTTAGCTTGATTTGCACCTTAGTTTACTAGTTATATTTTACGTGGATTAATTAGTATAGCTTACCCTTTTTAGCATATGATAGTTGATTTGATTGAAAATAAAAAAGGAAGTAAGCTAGAGACTTTAACAGAATCAATCCACACACCTTGTATATATAGCATTACATGTTAGTTAGCTAACAATATTTTATCAAGGAGGAACACTAAAACTTTAAAGCCATCCAATATATTTTACATTGAGAATAATGGAAACTCTTAATTTCTACTTGCACGACATACATAACTGATATATGATTTATGAGCTTGAGAACACACAGCCTGTGAGTTTTGAGCTTAATTGCATGGTTACATTTAAACCATAATATTTTATTCCTGTGTGTTCTGCCCTTCTTATTTATTATGGTGTTCTTTACTTTGTTTTAATCTATATGTCCGATTATAGAATATAGATACATACCAAGAAAGTGATTGAGGCCATTGTTTGATTCTAACTCACCACTCCCAAATTAGCCTACCTTTTACATCACCTTGTTAGCCCCCTTGAGCCTTTTACTCCCCCTCTTCCTTATAACTACATTACTAGCCTTAAGCAGAAAAACAAAATAAAAATCTCAAGTTGAATCCTTGGTTAGCTTAAGATAGATTTTATGTAAAATTTAAGTGTAGGGAACCTTATGGGAACATAGGATGATAGAAAGGTAGGAAATTAAATTAAACAAGTTATGTGAAAATAATTTGGGAAGCATGCTCATGTGAAGTCAAAATAAATTAATTACCATGTCTAAAAAAAAAGCGATGCACATGGAATACAAATAAATAGAAAAAAATCAGAATATGAGCATGTAATATAATAATGGGAGAAATATGAGAAAATAGGTGAAGAAGCTTTACTTTACAAAATACGTATGTTAGGTGAGATCTTAGACTAATCAAGGATTCACTTAATTAGCTTACTTAGCCTTATACATATATCTTTACCTTTACCTTGGCCCCATTACAACCTTAATCAAATACCTCATGATTTTTGTCTGCCTATATTCTATGATTGTTGATTGGATAGATGAAGAACAAAGTTATGGACAACAAGAATAAAAAGAAGAATAGAGTGATTAACCCAATAAACACTGAGTGACTAGAGAGTAAACACAAAATCCAGTAAGGGTTCAATAGCTCATCACCATATATCTCTACTTCTATTATTAATTGTCTTGCAAGTTTCAAAAATATTTTATTTACCCATCTCAATTGTAAAAGAGCCTTAACATTATCTAAGGTTGGCTACGCATATATGATTCCTTGAGAATGTGAATTAATTTAACTACATGTAAAGTTTATATATAAGTGGATAATAACTAGATTTGCATGACTCATTTAGGTATATGCATTTAGAATAGATTGCATTGCATGAGATTCCACCACTTTACCTTACTCTTTATCTTGGATTTAGCATAAGAACATGCTATTGTTTAAGTGTTGGGAGGTTGATAAACCCATATTTTATGATATAATTTGTGCTAAATTTAAGTGTTTTATTCAATCCTTCACCCAATTATGCATGTGAAATTGCATGGTTTTACCTTCCCTTCCTTATTATGAGATGTATGTGAAAAACATATTTTCTAGGCCTTAAAAGTATTAATTTTAATTATCTTTTTATTGCCATTCGATGCCGTGATTCGTGTGTTGAGTAATTTCAGATCTTCTAAGGCAGGAATGACTTAAAGGATGAAAAGGAAACATGCGAAAATGGAAGGAAAGCATAAAACGGAGTTTTTGAAGAAACTGGCAGCGACGCGATCGCATGGGCGATGCGGCCGCATGCCAATGCGAATTGGCAGTGACGCGATCGCATGATTGACGCGATCACGCGCCACAAGCAAAACGCATATGACGGGGACGTATGACTGAAGCGACCGCGTGACAGGAAAAATTCCACATGATGCGACCGTGTGACCCACGCAGAAGCGTGACAGAGGCTACGCACCATAAATTATAGAAAGCGATCCCAGCAATTTCTGAAGCCCTTTTTGGCCCAAATCCAAGTCCAGAAAGCACAGACCAGAGGTTATAAAGTAGAGGAATGCATCCGAAAGGAAGGAGCTAGCCAATTAGTTACTTTTCATGATTTAGATGTAGTTTTGAGGGAGAGGTTCTCTCCTCTCTCTTAGGTTTTAGGATTAGGATTCCTCTTAAAGGATTTAGGATTTCAACTCTTTATCAGGTTTAATATTTCTTTTACTTTATGTTTCTCTTTTACTTTCAGATACTTTAATGCTCTCATTTAATTACTTATGTTGCCAGATTGACTTATGAATTCTTTATGTTTAGATTGATTTTCTCTTATTAATGCAATTGAGGTATTTCAGATCTAAGATTCTTATTTAGCTTTTTATATTATTGGCTTTAATTGATTAACTGGAAGCTCTTGAGTTATCAACTATTCAGGATTGATTGTTATGTCGGCTGATTAATTGGAATTCCACTAACTCTAGTCTTTCCTTAGGAGTTGGCTAGGACTTGGAAAATCTAACCAGTTGGTTCACTTGACTTTCCCTTGCTTACGCAAAGGTTAACTAAGTGGGATTAACTTCCATTCTCATAGAAGTAACTAGGATAGGACTTCCGAATTTTCATATCTTGCCAAGAGTTTATTTTATAGTTAGTTATTTATTTTATTTGTCATTTAATTTACTTGTTCCTCACTTTCAAAACCCCAATTTACAAAACCCATAACCAGTAATAAGAACATACCTCCCTGCAATTCCTTGAGAAGACGACCCGAGGTTTGAATACTCGGTTATCAATTTTAAAAAAGGGTTTGTTACTTGTGATAACCAAAACGTTTGTAAGAAATGACTTCTGTTGGTTTAGGAGCTATACTTGCAACGAGTACCAAATTGTAAAGATTCTTAGACCACGCAAAGTTATTCTCTTTAAAATGGCGCCGTTGCTGGGGAATTGCAAACGTGTGCCTTATTATTGGTTATTGTAGATATTTTTCTTTTACTTTTTTATTTGTTCCTTCTCTTCCCTCTTATTTCTGATAGCTACTATGAATTCTCACCCCTCTCGCTTTGAGTTTGGTTTAATTTTGTTGCAAGGAATGGAAGCTATAACAGGACTATGCATCAAGGTCTAACCAATCAATGATGGATGGAGCCAAGAGGATCTGATCATCCCTTTAGGCAACAACATCCTCCTAGATATCATGGACAAAGACCATTCTATAATGCATGCCCAACTGATAGATTTGGTGGACCGCCTTGTAGCTACCAACAAGCCCCACCTTGTGCTCAGAGACCACCCTTTCAACACAACCTCAATCCAGCATACTCACAAGCTCTTTTTCACTATTCGCCACCATATGATCCTTATCCACCCCAACGCCAATCCAACTGTGTATTTCTTCTAGAATTTCCTTTGTGTTAGAGGTCGGTACGCATTTTAACAATGGTATTGAAATCCCTCTTCTGTATAGAGTATTGTTTATGATAGTGTAGTATTGTTCCTCCCGTTTTAACCTCTTTTCCTCCTTTTCCTCTGTGGGGAGTGCTTCTGTTTTGAGGTAGTTAATTATGGGGGTCATCCATCCTTTATCCTGACCTGTTATGGCAAGGATTTTTTCTTCTTCAGAAATTGATGGATTATATAGAATTTATTGGATGAGGCTTCTATTGTTGCCCCCTGGTTTGGTGCTGGCTAGTTTTGAGAGTGCATTAGCTTGAGCATTCTGTTCTAGGGGTGTGTGACGGATCTCGTATTCTCTGAGTTGTCCGAGCTGTTCCCTGGTTTTGTCCAAGTACCTTTTCATGGTGGGATCTTTGGCTTGGTAGCTTCCTGATATTTGTGAAGTGACTACCTGTGAGTCACTGAAGATGATAAGCTTTTGAGCTCCAACCTCCCTTGCCAGCTTCAAACAAGCTAGTAGTGCCTCATATTCTGCTTAGTTGTTTGAGGCAGGGAACCTGAATTTGAGGGAGAGTTCGATTTGGGTTCCTTGGTCGCTTTCAATTATCAAACCCGCGCCGCCTCCAGTTTTATTTGAGGAACCGTCCACATAGAGATTCCATTCTGTGGGGATATCCGGTGTGTCTGTAAATTCTGCGATGAAGTCGGCCAGGTATTGTGATTTGATAGCTGTCCGAACTTCGTATTGAAGATCAAATTCGGACAACTCGACTGCCCATTGCAAGATTCTGCCCGCCAGGTCTATTTTCTGTAGATCCCTTTTTTGGGCTAGTTGATCCGAACCTTAATAGCGTGGGCTTGGAAGTATGGACGAAGTCGCCAAGATGTTAGTATGATAGCATAGGCAAATTTTTCTATTTTTTGCTAGTTCAGCTCGGAGCCTTGTACTGCTTTACTGATGAAGTACACGGGTTGTTGCCTCTTGTCGTCTTCTCGAACTAGTGCTGAGGCTATTGCCCGACTTCCTACCATGAGATACAATATGAGTGGTTCTTCTTCCTGTGGCCGAGTTAGGATAGGTGGCTGTCCCAGGAACTTTTTGAAATCTTGGAAGGCTTGCTCACACTCCGTCATCCATTCAAACCTTTTTCCTTTCCTTAGAGTGGCGTAGAAGGGAAGAGATCTTATTGCTGATCTCGCTAGAAATCTGGACAAGGCTGCCAATCTCCCGTTGAGTTGTTGTACCTCTTTGACACAAGTCGGACTCTTGATGTCGAGTATGGCCCAGCATTTATCTGGGTTTGCTTCAGTTCCTCTCTGTGTGAGCATAAAACCTAAGAATTCGCCAGCCTTTACCACGAAGGTGCATTTTATGGGATTGAGTTGCATGCGATGCCGTCTTATAGTGTCGAATACTTGGGTTAGGTTTGACAATAGCATCTCTTCATTTTGTGTTTTTATTAGCATGTCGTCCACGTAGACTTCTATGATTTTTCGATGTGATCCGAAAAGACCTTATTCATCAATCTCTGATAAGTAGCTCCTGCATTTTTAAGACCGAAAGGCATGACGACGTAGCAGTAGTTTGCTTTAGGGGTTAAGAAGGAAGTTTTTTCTTGGTCGGGTGGATACATTGGGATCTGATTGTATCCAGAATATGCATCCATAAACGAGAGGTATTTATATCCGGAGGAGGTATCTACTAGAGCGTCGATACTTGGGAGTGGGTAAGGATCTTTTAGGCAGGATTTGTTGAGATCTGTGTAGTCGGTGCACATTCGCCACTTCCCGTTTGACTTTTTCACCAAGACGACATTAGCCAGCCATAGCGGGTATTTGACTTCTCTTATGAACCCTGCCTCTAGTAGAGTTTGTACCTGTTCTTCCACAGCTTGGGAGTGTTCTGGTCCGAGCTTTCTACACCTCTGTTGTACTGGTCGAGATCCTCGGCAGACTGATAATTTGTGGCACATTAGCTTAGGGTCTATGCCTGGCATGTCTGCAGCCTTCCATGCAAAGAGATCGACGTTGTTTCGCAAGAACTGTATGAGTGATTCTTTTATGTCTCCTTTTAGGATTGTACCAATACTGGTTGTTTGGTCCGGGGTTTTCCCGATCTGAACTTTCTCTCTTTCACCTTCGGGTTGTGGGCGGAGTTCTTCCCGTCTCTGCACTCCACCGAGCTCGATTGTGAGGAATTCTTCTCCTCTGCCTCTGAGGTTTAGACTTTCATGGTAACAGCGGTGTGCCGTCTTCTGGTCTGCTTTTATTGTAGCTATCCCTTCTAGAGTTGGGAATTTCATGCATAAATGTGGGGTTGAGACTATTGCACCGAGCTGATTCAATGTTGTCCGGCCTATTAAGGCGTTATAGGCTGAACCTACATCGACCACGATGTAATCTATCTTGAGTGTTCTTAATTGATTTCCTTTTCCAAAGGTTGTGTGCAGCGAGATGTATCCAAGCGGTTGAACCGGGGTGTCTCCTAGTCCAAACAGGCTGTTCGAATATGCTCTGAGTTCTTTTTCTTCCAAACCTAGCTTGTCGAAGGCAGTTTTGAACAAGATGTCTGCAGAGCTCCCTTGGTCTATCAGTGTGCGGTGGAGATTTGCATTCGCCAGTATAACAGTGATGACCATGGGATCGTCGTGTCCTGAGATTATACTAGATGCGTCTTCTTTGATGAAAGTAATTGCGGGGATGTCGGGTGCTTCCTCCTTCCCCTCGACATGATATACTTCTTTAAGATATCTTTTGTGAGATGATTTGGAGATTCCTCCTCCCGCAAATCCACCGTGTATCATGTGGACGTGTCTTTCTGGTGTACTAGGTGACCGCTCGATTTGTCCAACATCTTCTTCCCTTCTTCTTTTTCTTTGCTCATCATCCCGGGTGGCTAGATACCAATCTAGCTTTCCCTCTCTTACTAGTTTTTCTATGACATTTTTTAAGTCAAACCATTCATTGGTTGAATGCCCGCGGATGCGATGATACTCACAATACTTGCCCCGATTTCCTCCTCCTTTTTTGCCTTTGAGTGGTCGAGCTGGGGGTATTTTTTCAGTGTGACAAACCTCTCTGTAGACATCCACAAGGGACACCCGAAGAGGGGTGTAATTGTGGTATTTTTTAATTTTTTCTCCATGTCGATCTTCCTTCTTTTTGGACTCTTTGTCCTTATCCGGGAGGTGAATCCGGATTTTGAAGTCTCCCTTAGTCGAGAGTTTTCCTGTATGTGGATATACTTCTCGGCCCGTTCTTGCACTTCGTTTAGAGTTGTAGGGTATTTTTTCAATATAGATTGGCTAAAAGGTCCCTCTCGTAAGCCATTGATGAGGCCCATAATGGCAGCCTCTGTTGGTAGGCTCTGTATGTCCAGGCATGTTTTGTTGAATCTTTCCATGTAGTTACGAACATTTTCCCGTTCTCCTTGCCTGATTCCTAATAGACTTGGGGCGTGCTTAGCCTTGTCTTTTTAGATGGAGAATC
This sequence comes from Arachis hypogaea, assembly GCF_003086295.3. Taxonomy (NCBI): domain Eukaryota; kingdom Viridiplantae; phylum Streptophyta; class Magnoliopsida; order Fabales; family Fabaceae; genus Arachis; species Arachis hypogaea. Next base: position 64,958,417 of record NC_092041.1, on the reverse strand, counting down.
TAGCCAAAAACTTCTTGGCCAAGTCGTCGAAACTTGATATAGACCTAAGAAGTAAATTGTCGAACCATCTAATTGTCGTCTTTGTTAACGTAGTCGGAAAGCCTTTGCAACGAACTGCATCTGAGGTGTCGGTGAGGTACATTCTACTTCTGAAATTGCTGAGATGATGGCCAGAATCTGTAGTGCCGTCATACAGAGTCATATCTAGGTGTTTAAAGTCTTTTGGGATTTTGGTCTTCATGATTTCCTTGGTGAATGGATCTTGTTCCTTGCGGGAGCTGTCCTCTTGAGGGGATCGGTTGGCTTTGGTCTTGAGATCGGCTTCGAGTTTTAGGAGTTTATCCTCTAATTCCCGGTGTCGCCTTATTTCCTTCTGTAGGTCTTTCTCAGCCTCTCGTTGACATAGGGCTTCTTCCTCAAGTTGTTTTAAATGGTCTTTAAGCACCTCCATGGCTCCCGTGTTTGAATTTTTGTTGTTAAGTTGAGGGGTATCCTTTGGTGTAGTGTCCGTGTTTTTGTGCGGCGTTCTATCCTCTAGATCTAAAACGGCACCAATGTTCTTAGGGTTACCTAAAACTGTAGGTCGATCTCGGACGAGATCTTCTGTGCTGGTCGGAGCTGTTGTGTCCGACTTGTTGGATTTGATGGTGGTTTTGATCCTTCGTCCCCGTAGGGTGGGGGGTACCTGCAAGGGACTCCGATGCTTAAGTTAGCAAGGGTATTAAGCAGGTATTGAGTAGAATCAGAGTATGAGTTATACCTGGGTGCTCCAGTGTATTTATAATTGGTGTAGAGTGACCTTCTTAGATAAGACAAGTTAGTTTTCTTATCTTATCTTTATCTTTTGAGTGAGGTCATCTTATCTTCAAGGGAACTGCCCTTCTCTCTGTAGGCTTGGGCGGCCTTTGGATTTGGGTTGTGTTCCTCTATTTGGGCCCTTTACTGGGCTTTCTTAGCAATTTGACCGAACTCTTTGAGAAGAGGTCGGATAGTTTGACCCGAAGAAGTCGGTCGCTTTGTCGCCAAACATCCCAGGTCAGACAGCTTGACCCAGGGTATGAATAGAAGCAATACAAAATCATACAGAAGAAAGGGAGAATGCCAATCAAGGGAGTCCACACTCCAATGAAACAGAGAGTTGCATAAAGGGTGAGTTCATTGAACCACCACTTCAAGAAGCTCTTGATGAAGAAGAAACTCCAACCATCACAAAACAACCAAGCCTTGAAATCAAAATAGTGAAGGCAATCAACAAAAACACCAAAAAGAGGATTGTGACCAAGAAACAAAGGACAACATTCTTGAAGAAGAAAAGGTCAACTGCAAATAATCCAACCCCTACCTCAACAAGCAAGGCAAATCAAGCAATTTATAAAAGAATGCTTGTTGGGAAGAGGCCAAAACAGGGGACATCAACTGGCTCTTCTCTCCCCTTGAGGTCATTCCTCTTGACAAATTGGAAGAAGAGGAAGAAAGTTGAGCACAACATGTCAAGCTAATGAGATTAAAAGAGTGCTTGTTAGGAGGTAACCCAACCGTAGGTAATGTTTCTTTCCTTACTTTGTTTACTTTCAATAATTTAGCATATGATTGCATTCTAAGTTTGGTGTTGCTGTGCAACAAATTGATTTTCAATCTTTTTGGATACTTGCATTAATTTCAAGAGAAAGTGTCCAACAACACCCTCTTGGTTATCCAATTATTGTCTCTATTTAATTCTTGTGTCCTTATTGTATCCTTAACTCTGCTTGTTTGAGCACATGCATCACTCATATTTCATTGTTAATGACACTCATGAACCATCATAAACCCTATCACCACTGTTTTAATTGTTGCTTGAGGATAAGTAATCATTCTAAGTTTGGTGTGGGAAGGAAGGAGTAAGAGGAAAATGACAACAAAGATGAGCTACAAGGTGGTAAAAATCCTTTTCCTCTTATTTGTTTCCAGTATTTTTAAATTGCATGGTTGTCTTCCATTTCTTTTATATGCATGTGTGATTTCTCCTTGTAAATAAGCATAGCTTGATTTTTGAAGTGTAACATGTTGCTATGACATTATGACTACCATCTTGAATTTTTGTGAGTTCAAAGTAATTAAGAATCATGATCTTAAACAAACAAGGTAATTAAAGAAGAAGTTAGCATGAGCTTATAAGTACTGGGAAGCTAGCATGCTTATTGTTGCTCAATTTCATTTGAATTTGTTTAATTGAAGTTTTCCTCTAGGATATTTTATGAAATTTTTGAAATCATGAAAACCTTGAAGAAGCATATGCAAATAAGGCCATAAAAGAAAAGGGAAAGAATGAGAAAGTTGAAGGCTCTGAGTACTAATGACAATTCATTTGTTAAGTACTTGTGGTGTTTATGTATGAAGCAAAAAGCTTGAAAATAAAACACTTAGAGTCAAGGCTAGGCTCAAGTGCAAAAGCACTCCCTCAAAGCTCAAGGCTCTAAGCATCAATGATTAGAGAGTAAAGAAAAGAAACAAATGAGCTTAAAGAGTCCTCTAATTAAATGCTTGTGGTGCTTATGTATCAAGTGGTAATACTTGAAAATAAAGCATTTAGAGTCGTAGCTTTCAACACATGGTGCAAAGCACCCAGAAAGCTAAGATAAGAAAAGAATTAAAAGCTTGCTTCAAGGAAGAAACATAAAGAAAAAGGTTTCATAAAATGAGCTAGATAGAAGCATCAATCATTTGAATTTCTTTTGTGATTGTAGCATGTATAAGAAACTAGCCAACCATGAACATAAATATTGCTATTCTTCTCACCTTGGTTTGTCAAACTTTATTGCATGATTCTTGTTTGCTTGAGGACAAGCAAAGCTTAAGTTTGGTGTTGTGATGACTGCGCATCATGTACCCTTTTTCTTATCTAAAAGGACCATAAAAAGAGCATAATCTCATTAATCAATGCAATTTCATGAACCAAATGATAAATATTATGGTACATTGCTTTGAAATGGGCTTGGGTTGAATTTCAGGGAAAAAGAAGCAAAAAAAAAAGCACCAAAAGAAGCAAAGAAAGCTGGCGTGCCACTTGGAGCTCTGGGCGTGGCACGCCAGGCCAATGAAACAAAGAAGGTTTGTGGTGCATGAAATTGTGATCATCAACAATGGCTCCAAAGACTTGGTAACGCTCTCAAACGTGAATGACACTTAGTCATAACTCCGCACAACTAACCAGCAAGTACACTAGGTCGTCCAAGTAATATCTTACGTGAGTAAGGGTCGATCCCACGAAGATTGTTGGTATGAAGCAAGCTATGGTCATCATGTAAATCTCAGTTAGGCGGATAATAAATGTTATGCAGTTTTCGAATAGTAAATAAATAAAACAAAAAATAAAGATAGAGTTACTCATGTAATTCAATGGTGGGAATTTCAGATATGTGCATGGAGGTGCTGTGTTCCTTCTGAATCTCTGCTTTCCTACTGCTTTCATCCAATCCTTCTTACTCCTTTCCATGGCAAGCTGTATGTAGGGCATCACCGTTGTCAATGGCTACATCCCATCCTCTCAGTGAAAATGGTCCAAATGCTCTGTCACAACACGGCTAATCATCTGTCGGTTCTCGATCATGTCGGAATAGAATCCTTTGATTCTTTTACATTTGTCATCACGCCCAACAATCGCGAGTTTGAAGCTCGTCACAGTCATTCAATCCCGGAATCCTACTCGGAATACCACAGACAAGTTAAACTTTCTGGATTCCTATGAATGCCGCCATCAATTCTAGCTTATACCATGAAGATTCTGATTAAGGAATCCAAGAGATATGCGCCTGGTCTAAGGTAGAACAGAAGTGGTTGTCAGTCATGCATTCATAGGTGAGAGTGATGATGAGTATCACGGATCATCACATTCATCATGTTGAAGTGCAACGAATATCTTAGAATAAGAACAAGTGGAATTGAATAGAAAATAGTAGTAATTGCATTGAAACTCGAGGTACAGCAGAGCTCCACACCCTTAATCTATGGTGTGTAGAAACTCCACTGTTGAGAATACATAAGTGATGAAGATTCAGGCATGGCCAAATGGCCAGCCTCCAAAACATGATCAATAGTCTCCTAAGATGAATAATAAAATAAAACTGAGACCAAAGATGTCTAATACACTAGTAAAAATTTCTATTTATACTAAACTAGCTACTAAGGTTTACAGAAGTAAGTAATTGATGCATAATCCACTTCCGGGGCCCACTTGGTGTGTGTTTGGGCTGAGCTTGATCTTTACATGAGCTGAGGCTTATCTTGGAGTTGAACGCCAAGTTGTAACGTGTTTTTGGCGTTCAACTCTGGTTCGTGACATGTTTCTGGCGTTTGACTCCAGAATGTAGCATGGAACTGGCGTTGAGCGCAAGTTTACGTCGTCTAATCACGAATAAAATATAGACTATTATATATTTCTGGAAAGCTCTAGATGTCTACTTTCCAACGTCGTTAAGAGGGCACCATTTGGAGTTTTGTAGCTCCAAAAAATCTATTTCGAGTGCAGGGAGGTTAGAATCTAACAGCATCAGCAGTCCTTCGTCAGCCTTTTATCAGAGTTTTGCTCAAATCCCTCAATTTCAGCCAGAAATTACCTGAAATCACAGAAAAACACACAAACTCATAGTAAAGTCCAAAAATGTGAATTTAGCATAAAAACTAATGAAAACATCCGTAAAAGTAGCTAGATTATACTAAAAACTACCTAAAAACAATGCCAAAAAGTGTATAAATTATCCGCTCATCACAACACCAAACTTAAATTGTTACTTGTCCCCAAGCAACTGAAAATAAATTAGGATAAAAAGAAGAGAATATACTATAAATTCCAAAATATCAATGAATATTAATTCTAATTAGATGAGCGGGACTTGTAGCTTTTTGCCTCTGAATAGTTTTGGCATCTCAGTTTTTCCTTTGAAGTTTAGAATGATTGGCATCTATAGGAACTTAGAATTTCAGATAGTGCTATTGATTCTCCTAGTTAAGTATGTTGATTCTTGAACACAGCTACTTTTATGAGTCTTAGTCGTGGCCCTAAGCACTTTGTTTTCCAGTATTACCACCGGATACATAAATGCCACAGACACATGTCCAGAGCTCTTAAGCACACTCTTTTTGCTTTGGATCACGACTTTAACCACTCAGTCTCAAGCTTTTCACTTGGACCTGTATGCCACAAGCACATGGTTAGGGACAGCTTAATTTAGCCGCTTTGGCCTGGATTTTATTTCCTTGGGCCCTCCTATCCATTGATGCTCAAAGCCTTGGATCCTTTTTACCCTTGCCTTTTGGTTTTAAGGGCTATTGGCTTTTTCTGCTTGCTTTTTCTTTTTTTTCTTCTTTTTTTTGCCACATTTTTTTAGCAAGCTTTTGCTTTTTCATTGCTTTTTCTTGCTTCAAGAATCAATTTTCATGATTTTTCAGATTGTCAATAACATTCTCTTTGTTCATCATTCTTTCAAGAGCCAATAATTTTAACATTCATAAACAACAAGATCAAAATTATGCACTGTTCAAGCATTCATTCAGAAAACAAAAAGTATTGTCACCATATCAATATAATTAAACTAAATTTAAGGATAATTTTGAAGCTCATGTACTTCTTGTTCTTTTGAATTAGAAACATTTTTCATTTAAGAGAGGTGAAGGATTTATGGAATTATTCATAGCCTTAAGACATAGTTGCTCAATACTAATGATCATGAGGTAGAGACACAAAACATAGATAAACATGTAACATAAAAAACCGAAAAATAGAGAAATAAGAACAAGGAAGTTAAGGAATGAGTCCACCTTAGTGAGGGTGGCACCTTTTGAAGGACCAATGGTGCTTTTTGAGCTCCTTTATGTCTCTTCCTTGCTTCTTTTGTATGATCCCTAGTGATTTTGGTGTTCCTATCCTTAGTTGCTCCCAATAATTATGTTGAGGAACATGTATCCCCTGAGGTATCTCAGGGATTTCTTGATGAGGGAATTCCTCATGCTCTCTTGATGTGCAGTCAAATGCTCTATTACTGAGCTATGGACCCTTGAGATGAATCTCTCCATCTCCCATGACTCGGAGGTAGAAAAATTTTTTGTCTTCCCTTTTCTCTTTTTAGAGGTTTCTTTAGCCTTAGGTGCTATCAATGGTTATGGAAAAACAAAAAAGTTATGCTTTTGCCACACCAAACTTAGAATGTTGCTCGCCCTCGAGCAAAGAAGAAAGAAAGGAAGAAGAAGAAGATATGGAGGACAGGGAGAGAGGTTTGTGTTTCGGCCATTTAGGGTGGGTTTGGGTTGGAAGGATGGATGGATGTGAGTAGTGAAGAGGTGATGAGGAAGAAAGATTGAGGTGATTGGTGAAGAAGAGAGAAGGTGAGTTGAGGTAGGTGGGGATCCTGTGGGGTCCACAGATCCTAAGGTGTCAAGGATTTACATCCCTGCACCAATGAGGCGTGGAAAACGCCCTCTGCATGTAATCCTAGCGTTTGAACATCAGAATGATGCTTGTTTTGGGCGTTCAACGCCCATCTGCAGCATGTTTCTAGCGTTGAACGCCAGCTTTCCTCAGTGTGCAATCCTGACATTTAAACGCCGGATTGCTGCATGTTTCTGGCATTCAGCGCCAGATCCATGCTCTGTTCTGGCATTGAACGCCAGCCAAATGCTCCTTACTAGCGTTTAAACGCCAGTAAGTCCTTCCTCCAGGGTGTGATTTTTCTTCTGCTGTTTTTGATTCTGTTTTTAATTTTAATATTTTTTTCGTGACTCCACATGATCATGTACCTAATAAAACATAAAAGAAAAATAAAAAAATAAAATTAGATAAATAAAAATTGGGTTGCCTCCCAATAAGTGCTTCTTTAATGTCAATAGCTTGACAGTGAGCTCTCATGGAGCTTCACAGATGTTCAGAGCATATTTGGGACCTCCCAACACCAAACTTAGAGTTTGAATGTGGGGGTTCAACACTAAACTTAGAGTTTGAATGTGGGGGTTCAACACCAAACTTAGAGTTTGAATGTGGGGGTTCAACACCAAACTTAGAGTTTGGTTGTGGCCTCCCAACACCAAACTTAGAGTTTGACTGTGGGGGCTCTGTTTGACTCTGTATTGAGAAAAGCTGTTCATGCTTCCTCTCATTACCAAATAACTTGGCATTTAGCTTCATGATGGCTCCTAGATATTGAGCAAATTGCTCTGCAGTTACATCTTCATCCACTTCAGAGGAAGAATAGTCTTCAGAGCTCATGAATGGCAGAAGGAGGTTTAATGGAATCTCTATGGTCTCTATATGAGTCTCAGATTCCCTTGGGGCCTTAATAGGGAGCTCCTTCTTACTTGAGAGACATCTCATCAAGTATTCCTCATTGGGATTCACGTTCTTTTCTTCCTCTCTAGGTTCGGCCATGTTGATTATATCTATGGCCTTGCACTATCTTTTTGGATTCTCTTCAGTATTGCTTGGGAGAGTACTAGGAGGAGTTTCAGTGATTTTCTTACTCAGCTGGCCTACTTGTGCCTCCAGATTTCCGATGGAGGACCTTGTTTCACTCATGAAACTTAAAGTGGCCTTAGACAGATCAGAGACTAAATTTGCTAAGTTAGAGGTACTCTGTTCATAATTCTCTGTTTGTTGCTGAGAAGATGATGGATAAGGCTTGATATTACTGAGCCTATTTCTTCCACCATTATTAAATCCTTGTTGAGGCTTTTGTTGATCTTTCCATGAGAAATTTGGATGATTTCTCCATGATGAATTATAGTGTTTCCATAAGGTTCACCCATATAATTTACCTCTGCTATTGCAGGGTTCTCAGGATCATAAGCTTCTTCTCCATAAGATGCCTCTTTAGTACTGTTGGATGCATTTTGCCATCCATTCAGACTTTGAGAAATCATGTTGACTTGCTGAGTTAACATTTTATTCTGAGCCAATATGGCATTCAGAGCATCAATTTCAAGAATTCCCTTCCTTTGAGGCATCCCATTATTCACGGAATTCCTCTTAGAAGTGTACATGAACTGGTTATTTGCAACCATGTCAATAAGATCTTGAGCTTCTGCAGGCGTTTTCTTTAGGTGAATGGATCCACCTGCAGAATGGTCCAGTGAAATCTTAGAGAACTCAGATAGACCATAATAGAATATATCTATCATGGTCCATTCTGAAAACATGTCAGAAGGATAACTTTTGGTCATCTGCTTGTATCTTTCCCAAGCTTCAAAGAGGGATTCACCATCTTTTTGTTTGAAGGCCTAAACATCCACTCTAAGCTTGCTCATCTTTTGAAGAGGAAAGAACTTAGCCAAGAAGGCCGTGACCAGCTTACCTCAGGAGTCCAGGCTATCTTTAGGTTGAGAGTCCAACCATGCTCTAGCTCCGTCTCTTACAGCAAAAGGGAAAAGCATGAGCCTGTAGACTTCAGGATCTACTCCATTCGTCTTTACATTCTCATAGATCTGCAAGAACTCAGTTAAAAATTGATTGGGATCTTCTGATGGAAGTCCATGAAACTTGTAGTTTTGTTGCATTAGAGCAACTAGTTGAGGTTTCAGCTCAAAATTGTTTGCCCCAATGGTAGGGATTGAGCTGCTTCTTCCATCAAACTTGGAAGTAGGTGTAGTATAATCACCAAGCATCCTCCTTGCATTATTGTTGTTAGGTTCGGCTGCCATCTCCTTTTCTTGTTTGAAAATTTCAGCAAGGTTGTCTCTGGGTTGTTGTAATTTAGCTTCTCTTAGTTTCCTCTTAAGAGTCCTTTCAGGTTCTGGATCAGCTTCAACAAGAATGCCTTTTTCGTTGTTCCTGCTCATATGAAAGAGAAGAGAATAGAAAAAGAAGAGGAATCCTCTATGTCACAGTAAAGAGGTTCTTTATTGTTAGTAGAAGAAAGGGAATAAAGAAAGGAAAATCCAAACACAAAGGTGAGGATAGGGGCAGAGATTTGAGATGAAGAGAAGTGTTAGTGAATGAATAAATAAATAGAATAAGATGAGAGATAGAAGTTTTCGAAAATAATTTTGAAAAGGAGTTAATGATTTTCGGAAATTAAGATAAGAAATAAAATTAAAATTAAAATTTAAAACAATTAATTAATTAAAAAGAATTTTTGAAAAAAGAGGGAGGTATTTTCGAAAATTAGAGAGAGAAAAGTTGTTAGGTGGTTTTGAAAAAAATAAGAAACAAACAAAAAGTCCAATAGTTAGTTAAAAAAGATTTGAAAATCAAATTTGAAAAGATAAGAAGATAAGAAGATAAGAAGTTAGAAAAGATATTTTAAAATCAAATTTTTGAAAAAAGATAAAATTTTGAAAAAGATATGATATAAAAGATATGATTAAAAAGATATGGTTAGAAAAGATTTAATTTTTAAAATTAAAATTAATTACTTGACTAACAAGAAACTAAAAGATATGATTCTAGAATTTAAAGATTGAACATTTCTTAACAAGAAAGTAACAAACTTCAAATTTTTGAATCAATCATATTAATTGTTAGCATAATTTTCAAAAATAAAGATAAAATTAAGAAAAATATTTTTGAAAAATAATTTAAAAAAATAAATTTCTAAAATTAATAAAAAAATGAAAAATATTTGATTTTTGAAAAAAGTTTTGAAAAGATAAGATTTTTAAAATTTGAAAATTTTACTTGACTTACAAGAAATAACTAATTTTAAAAATTTTTGACTAAGTCAACTCAAATTTTCAAAATTTTGAGAGAAAAAGGAAAAGATATTTTTTTGATTTTTGAATTTTTAATTATGAGAGAGAAAAACATAAAAAATGACTCACTACATGAAAATTATGAATCAAAACACATAATGCATGCAAGAACACTATGAATGTCAAGATGAACACCAAGAACACTTTGAAGATTATGATGAACATCAAGAACATATTTTTAAAAATTTTTGATGCAAAGAAAACATGCAAGATACTTATCTTAGAAATCTTTAATGCTTAGACAATATGAATGCAAAGATGCACATGAAAAACAATAAAAGACACAAAGCAAGAAAACATCAAGATCAAACAAGAAGACTTACCAAGAACAACTTGAAGATCATGAAGAACACTATGAATGCATGAATTTTTGAAAAATGCAAGAAATATTTTTAAAGCATACAATTGACACCAAACTTAAAACATGACCCAAGACTCAAACAAGAATCACAAAATATTTTTTGTTTTTTCTTTTTTTTTTGATTTTATGATTTTTTTGAATTTTATTTTATATTTTTTGAAAAACAAATAGAAAAAAGAAAACAAGAAATTCAAAATTTTTAATAAGGATTCCAGGAATCTTTCAATGTTAGCCTAAAGCTCCAATCTAAGGGTTAGACATGGCTTCATAGTCAGCCAGCTTTAGGATGGAATTACATGCATTGTGATGATTTGTTGAAGCCTCATTCCAAAAGGATTTGGATATGGCTTTACAGCCAGCTAGGATTCAACATGCTTCATGAAACTCTAGAATCCATTCTTAAAAATTCTGAAGCCATAGAATAATTTATTTTTAATTAAAAATTTTTTCAAATATAGGGATAAATTTTTTTTTGAAAATTTTTGAAATTTTTTTTCAAAATAAAACAAAAAAGAAAATTACCTAATCTGAGCAACAAGATGAACCGTCAGTTGTCCAAACTTGAACAATCCCCGGCAACGGCGCCAAAAACATGGTGCACGAAATTGTGATCATCAACAATGGCTCCAAAGACTTGGTAGCGCTCTCAAACATGAATCACACTTAGTCATAACTCCGCACAACTAACCAGCAAGTGCACTGGGTCGTCCAAGTAATACCTTACGTGAGTAAGGGTCGATCCCACGGAGATTGTTGGTATGAAGCAAGCTATGGTCATCTTCTAAATCTCAGTTAGGCGGATAATAAATGTTATGGAGTTTTTGAATAGTAAATAAATAAAACAGAAAATAAAGATAGAGTTACTCATGTAATTCAATGGTGGGAATTTTAGATGAGTGCATGGAGGTGCTGTGTTCCTTCTGAATCTCTGCTTTCCTACTGCTTTCATCCAATCCTTCTTACTCCTTTCCATGGCAAGTTGTATGTAGGGCATCACCGTTGTCAATGGGTACATCCCATCCTCTCAGTGAAAATGGTCCAAATGCTCTGTCAAAGCATGGTTAATCATCTGTCGGTTCTCGATCATGTCGGAACAGAATCCCTTGATTCTTTTACGTTTGTCATCACGCCCAACAATCGCGAGTTTGAAGCTCGTCACAGTCATTCAATCCCAGAATCCTACTTGGAATACCACAGACAAGGTTAAACTTTTCGGATTCCCATGAATGCCGCCATCAATTCTAGCTTATACCACGAAGATTCTGATTAAGGAATCCAAGAGATATACGCCCGGTCTAAAGTAGAACAGAAGGTTGTCAGTCACGCGTTCATAGGTGAGAATGATGATGAGTGTCATAGATCATCACATTCATCATGTTCAAGTGCAACGAATATCTTAGAATAAGAACAAGTAGAATTGAATAGAAAATAGTAGTAATTGCATTGAAACTCGAGGTACAGTAGAGCTCCACACCCTTAATCTATGGTGTGTAGAAACTCCACCGTTGAAAATACATAAGTGATGAAGATTCAGGCATGGCCGAATGGCCAGCCTCCAAAACGTGATCAATAGTCTCCTAAGATGAATAATAAAATAAAACTGAGACCAAAGATGTCTAATACGCTAGTAAAAAGTTCTATTTATACTAAACTAGCTACTAGGGTTTACAGAAGTAAGTAATTGATGCATAAATCCACTTCCGGGGTCCACTTGGTGTGTGTTTGGGCTGAGCTTGATCTTTACACGAGTTGAGGCTTATCTTGGAGTTGAACGCCAAGTTGTAACGTGTTTTTGGAGTTTAACTCTGGTTCGTGACGTGTTTTTGGCGTTTGACTCCAGAATGCAGCATGGAACTGGCGTTTAACGCAAGTTTACGTCGTCTAATCACGAATAAAGTATAGACTATTATATATTTCTGGAAAGCTCTAGATGTCTACTTTCCAGCATCATTGAGAGCGCACCATTTGGAGTTCTGTAGCTCCAGAAAATCCATTTCGAGCGCAGGGAGGTCAGAATCTAACAGCATCAGCAGTTTTTTGTCAGCCTTTTATCAGAGTTTTGCTCAGGTCCCTCAATTTCAGCCAGAAATTACCTGAAATCACAGAAAAACACACAAACTCATAGTAATGTCCAAAAATGTGAATTTAGCATAAAACTTAATGAAAACATCCCCAAAAGTAGCTAGATTATACTAAAAACTACCTAAAAACAATGCCAAAAAGCATATAAATTATCCGCTCATCAGTTTGCTTAACACAACACAATGGGCGTGCCACTTGAAGCTCTGGGTGTGGCACGCCAAGCTTTCAAAGTCAAATCTCAAAGAGGGCGTGCCCATTGGTGCTATGGGCATGGCACGCTAAGATTGTGAAGCCAAGTCTCAAAGAGGGCGTGCCACTTGATGCTAGGGGCGTGGCACGCCAGGCTTAAGTTCTAGAGGAGTTATTTTGAGCCCCACTATGGGCGTGGCATGCCAAGAACTGGCGTGGCACGCCGGGGCATATGCCAGCCTGACCTCCTCACATTCAAATAAAGATATCTTGAGCTACACAACTCCAAATGGAATGTTTTCAGTTCCACTAGAATGTAGACATCCAGGGCTTTCCAATCATATATAACACTGTATAATTGAAACTAAATTTGAGGAAGATATTGACCACAAAAACACAAGGAGAAAAACACGTCACTGGTGAGTTACCAGCCTGACCTCTTCATCTTCAAAGGAACATAACATGAGTTGTAGAGGTCCAAATGAGGTGATCTTAGTTGCGTTGGAAAGCTGACATCAAGAGCTTTCCAACGATATATAACACTCAAGGGTGAACATTAAAACATTATTTTAGCGGTACAGAAGCTGGGCGTGCCACTTGATATCGAAGCCGTGGCACGCCAGCTTTATTTTCATAATGGGCGTGCCACTTGGAGTCTTGGGCGTGGCACGCCGGTTCTATTGGCCAGAGAGGAGATTTTAGTGCATCATTGAGGTGTGACACGCTAGTTTTGGGCATGGCACGCCAGAAGTGGGCGTGGCACGCTGGGCTACCTGACAGACTGACCTCTTCACCTTCAAATGGATATAACTTGAGCTATAAAGGTCCAAATGAGTTGATTCCAAAAGCGTTGGAAAGCTAACATCCAGCTCTTTCCAATAATATATAACACTTTATAGTGGACATTCATTTTAAGGCCCAACCAACTCCATACGTTCAACGTTGCAAAGTGTGTCATACTCCAAAGGACAAAATCAAGTGGGAGTGGCACTTGGAACCACACGCCAACTTCTCCCTGCAGCCTCCAAATTTCAACCAAGCCCACTCTAACTCTCATTCAAGCCACACTCATCAATAAATCAAGGCCACAAGAAGCATCTAGAATAGTTTACTTTCATTTCATTGTAATTTGCTTTTAATTTCATTTAAGTTTGTAGTTTTGGAGAGCCTATTTAAAGGCCTTAGTTTCATAGAATTAGGTATGCTGGATTGGGGGAAGTCTTAGGACCCTCTCCGTTCACCATCAATTTCTCCTCTTTTCTTTCTTACTTTGTAAATAATTTAGTTGTGAATTACTAACTCTTTCAATTGGGAAAGAGAGCTCTATTGTTTTTCAATGGATTGATTGCTTTTTTTCTTCTTCTTCTATTCATCTCTCTTTGATTTACTAGAAAGGATTTTGTTCTTCATTCTAGCATTCAATTATCTTGGAAAAGAGATTGAATGAAATTGGGTTTTATGGGATCCTTGTAAGAGGAAACATAAATACATGCTTGAAATTATTTCTCACACTTGAGTAGGATTCAGGTTTCGGTGTTTGGATATGGTGACATGTAATCCTCCCTCTACTTGGACCTATGAGGATGTGTGGTATAATCAGGGAACAAGCTTCATCTCTTCTCATGAGAAATTAGACCAAGGAATTGGCTATTGATCAAGATTTGAGAGATTGAGTCACCAAGGAATTGGGGCTCAACCAATCATGATTGCCAAGAGGTCAATGAGTTGCATGATTGAAGATGAGATGAAATCAATTAATCCAGAGAATGCAATATCTCTTGATCCCAGTGTTTATTTTATCTTTCTTTCTTTTATTTACTTTGTGGTTATTTACATTTTCTGCACTTTACATTTCCAGCACTTTAGTTTCTTGTATTTTAATTTCCTTGCCATTTACTTTCTTGCACTTTATTGTTTTCCTTTACTTTCATGTCATTTACTTTTCTTGTTGCTTATCATTCAAAATTGAATCGTCTAACTAGGATAATTAATCAACTATTTCTTGCTTAATCCAATTAATCTATGTGGATACGATCCCACTCCATTGTGGGTTATTACTTGACGACAATTTGGTGTGCTTGCCAAAGAACGGATTCATTATATGTGGGTAGTGAATTCCAAACTCATCAAAAAGGTAGCCGAATCCTCAACTTTGTGAATAGAGGTCCATGAACCCACATCCAGTCGGGAATTCGAGGGAGTCCAGATTGAGGTAACACACTCTCTCGTTTTCAATAGTGTGCACAAGCTCATATTGACGCTCTGCCTCGCCTCTGCTGCATATACAGCCCCCTCATCCCGATGTTTTTGGAGGTCGTCCTTATCCAGCCTAGAAGGTGTACCAGAAATGTCGGAAGTTACCCAATGGTAACAATCTGGTACGCCCCTAGCCGAGAAGACTGGACATAGGTTCTCCTGAACTGCTCTTCACCGAACCACACCTATAATCAAAGGGGGCACTACCATCAGCACACTCTCCAAAAATAGAAGAACACAAAATCCTATACTAAAATCTACTAAAATTCTAAGCCATTTTAAAACAGTGGCACCCCCTGTTTCCCTTACTACAGCACAAAGAAACACCCAAAAAGGAAGAAATATAAGCAAAACAATGTACGAAATAGCAAAGCAAGGTAAAGGTACCAACCTATTATCAAAAGTCAAAGGGAAACAATGAAGTAACAACGAACATAGGGAATGCAGCGCCACATACCCTCGAAAAGCTTGAACGACCAAAGCCAAAGATACAGTGAAAAAATCTGTTGAGAACGTTCGATAGGGAGAGGTGAAAAACAGTAAGGAAAATGGAATATGAAGCAGTTATAGTGAAGATAAAACCCCCAATGATTCAAATAGAAATACGGAAGGAAGGGGGTCAGAAATAGAAAATCCAAAGCTCTCTCTTCCCAATAAGCATCATTATGATGCCTTGGAAAGCGTAACGGATAAAATCTCACCAACGAGAAACGTAACGGACAAATACGGAAATGGCTTCGCATCGTCCATGAATTCTCGAATTCCTGTACAAAGGAAAACTGAAATTAGCTGCCGTAACAGAAATGTCAAAACAACCGGCCAAAGGGCGCAAAAACCTTCAAAACACAAGATAACGTTCCGCTTTCCCATATGAGGTTTGCAACCTCCCAAACACGGACTGTCGAACTAACATTCATATTTAAAAATCTCCTTTATCTTAGCCAACTAGACAAAATAAGATAACAAGATAAACTGTATAAAGGGAGCCAATCATTCCCTCAGGTACGTTACATCCTCACTTAAATCCTACCATTTAGATTCATTCTGACTTGAGCGTCAGAGTATTTTTGCAAGTACCACTTCCACCATTCCATAAGTCTGATCACATCATTATCAAGACCCCGACTTTCCAATTCTTCCATCAACCCATAACTGCAAAGTCTTGTACAAAAATATATACTGAAGTGAGGTGACAAAAATAAAGCAGCCTATAAGACTAATGTGTATCCTACTTGGTAATTTAATAGATGAAATTAATCTTTAAAGGCACTAAGACTATAATATTCTTTTCTTGTTTCAATATCCATTTTGATAAAATACATGTCCAAATTGAAGAAACCACGCACTCTACCGCACCAATCATGCATTAGTAATTTAGTATGACTACGTGTGTGTTTGAATTACCATTTGTAAACAGAGATTTGTATAAAATTGATTTTGCAAAATTGATTTTGATTAAAAGTGAGTTGGTAATAATGTGGTTTATGTTTGGTGATTTTTATTCAAAATGGATTATAATAAACTAAATATTGTTTGGATTACATTATTTAAAATCACTTTTAGATGAAAATATACAGAAAAGGACATGAATCTAAATAATTATTTTATATTATTTTATAATTTTATTTTAGATATTTAAATAAATTTTAATATTTTTTTATTATTGTAAGTACTCTTTAGTACTCTAATAGGATTAATAGAATCATATTCAAAGCAAAAAATATTCCATAGAAAAAAAAATAAAAATAGCGGTAAAAATATTTATATAAATAAAAAATAATACGAATTTTATAAAAAAAATAAAAATATGCATGAAAGAGTATTAGTGAAATAATATTATAAAAAACTTGGTACATAGGACACAATTGGTACATAGAAGTAAATTCATCATATAAATAATATAGGAGACAATTGGTACATAGAAATAAATTTCAGTCCAACGTGAAAAGTTGAATGCAAAAGCTAGAAATTGTAGTTTTTAGTAAACGTGGGTTGAAGGGTACAATCAAGTTTACGTTTAGAGAAAGAAAAAACAGCCAAACAAAAAAATAAAGCTTTCAAAAAAACTAAACGAACATTTTGATACTCCAAACATTAATCCAAACACACCCTACCTCCCTAGTCGCTTCTCTTTTGTCTCGTCAAAAAGCATCCTAAGAGTTTTTTTTCCGTTGTAACAAAACATCTAAACCGAAGCAAAAATATAAATAATTTGTATATTTTTTACGGTATAAAAAAAATGTTATTTATCAACTATTTTTGTCAAGTAAAAAGTATAATAGACAAAAATAATATACAATTATACATAATGTTCTCCAAGTAAAAAAGGTGGTGTGTACAAAAATTCATACTACATATATATGTACAGGAAAATATTTTTTATATAAATAAATTAAATTTTTTATTTATTAATATATATAATTTAGGAGGTAGTTACTAATTTAGGTAATATTATTTATCTCATTTATTGTATAAACGAGATAATTATGAATGTATTTGATTTACTGTGTAAACGAGATAAGTGCCGTTTTTATTTGGCTTTATTTCGTTTGCAAACAAGAAATGTGGAGTTTTAGAAAATACACATATCTCATTTATAGTGTAAACTACATATGTTCATAATTATCTCGTTTATAGTTATCATTAAAAAAAATACGATTTAAATGATATTAATTTAATTTTTTAACTATTATTAATATCTTGATATGGTTATTGTTACATGGGTACCCTGGAATAGGTAGATTGGGCTCAAATGGAAGGCCCAAACATTCGAGGAGAGTGGTCTTCGACCTAGTTAATGTTTGGGAGCCGTCGTCCGAGTTGTATATGTGAAAGAATGGGGGGTTGGTGCCCGAATCCCCACACTCCGTATAGTTGTACTAGCAAGTGCACTGGGTCGTCCAAGAAATACCTGAGCGAGTAAGGGTCGATCCCATGAGAATTGTGGTTTGAAGCAAGCTATGGTTATCTTGCAGGTCTTAGTCAGGCGACTCAGAAGGTTGTTGGATTAATACAAGGGCAATCAGTAATAGGAATATGGTTAAGGATTGGAGTTGCTTTGTCTTTTTGAATTACCTCTGGTATTACCGTCTCCTTTGCATGCGAGTGATTTCTTCTATGGCAGGCTATATGTGATCAATGCCATTGGCCGTGGTCATCAATCTCCTCTATTTCAGATCAAACGCCATTGGCTGTGGTCATCCAATCTGAACAACAGTGAAGCTCTAGCAGTTAATTCTCTTGGCGATCCTACTCAAAACGCAACACACAAGGTCGGATCTTCCAGATCAGAGAATGCTGCTTCTTTAGGTTCTAGCCTCTACCACAGAGACCCTAATCTCCTCGAAAATTGGCTGAAGTGGTGTCTCGAGAAGTCCCCATCAAAGTCGTGGATTAGCTATTTGAGAGATGTATAATCAAGCTGGTGGTTCGCGCTTTCTAGTCACGTATTCATACGAACCCAGGTAGACACAGGTGGTTGTCTGGCACGCGGTTATAGTATGATGAACAGAGCTGATTGTCACTGATCATCCTATTCACCATGTTGAAGAACGAGTTTACATCTTAGAATTAAATCAGACACGGATCGAAGAGAAATAGTAATACTTTTATTAATTCATAGGACTTTGCATGGTTCCTCCCCTTAACCTAGGAGGTTTAGAAACTCATACTGATAGAAAAATACAATGTGTAAAATGAAAATATGCTGAATGATAGGCGAAGCTCTCTTAACAGAAAGTGATCTTCTACTTTAAACCTAATGATTAGTAAGGGTAAAATAGTCTTTTTAGTGCTAAAATCCACTTCTGTGGCCCACTTGGTGAGTGTTTGGGCTGAGCTTTGATGAGATCCACATGCTATGAGGCCTCTAGGGCATTGAATGCTGGCTAGGAGGTCCTCTTTGGGCGTTTGGACGCTAGTCTCTGCTCCTTGGGCTCTGGATGCCTAGAAGGGGGTAGGAGGCTGGCGCTGGACGCCAGTTTTTTGCCTTCTAATCTAAAGCAAAGTATAAACTATTATACATTAATGAAAAGCTCTAGAAGTCAACTTTCTATAGTCATTGAAAACGCTCCATTTGGACTTCTGTAGCCCCAGAAAAGCTCTTTCATGTGCAAGGAGGTCAGATCCAGACAGCATCTGCACTGCTTTCTCTGTATTTGAATTAGACTTTAGCTCTAGCTACTCAATTTCAGCCAGAAAATACCTGAAATTGTACAAAAATACACAAACTCATAGTAGAATCCAAAATGTGAATTTAACACTAAAACCTATAAAAACTTAATAAAACTAAACAAAACATGCTAAAAACTATATGAAAATGATGCCAAAAAGCGTATAAAATATCCACTCATCACAACACCAAACTTAAATTGTTGTTTGTCCACAAGTAACTAAAAGCACAGTAGGATAAAAAGAAGAGTAAGATACAATAAATCTCTAAGTTTGTAATGAAGCTTAGTTACAATCAGATGAGCGGGAGTTAGTAGCTTTTTGCTTCTGAATAGTTTTGGCATCTCACTATCCATTGAAACTCAGAATGGTTGGCATCTTTAGGAATTTAGAATCCAGATGATATTATTGACTTTTCTAGTTCAGTTCTTTTTTATTCTTGAACACAGCTTTGATGCACAAAAACTTGTCTCTCAACAAATTTCTCTTCGGCAAGTATACTGAATTGTCGTCAAGTAAAAACTCACAATAGAGTGAGGCCGAATCCCACAGGGATTGATTGGTTAAGAAAATTTAATTGGAGGAATGTTCTAGTTGAGCTAAGTAGAAGTTGAGTTGGTAATTACAGAAAATTAAATGGCGAGAAAGCAAATGACAGAAAATGTAAATGCTGGAAATAAATGGCGGAAAGTAAATTACAGAAAGTAAACTGCAGAATCTTAAATGGGGATTTGGGGAGATGAACATAAAAGTAAATGGCAGAAGGTAAAGAGAATAGGTAAGATCAAAAATAGGGGATTCATTGGGCTTAGGAGATGTTGCATTCTCCAGATCAAGTTCATTCTCATTTCTTCCTCAATCAATGCATTCATTGATCTCCTTGGCAATCTTAAGTGATTGGATCCCAATTTCTTGACAACCCAATCTTTCTAAGCTTGAACAATTGCCCAATTCCTTGATTTAATTTCTCATGAGAAGAGATGAAGTATGGTCACTGATTATACCACATGTATTTCCAAATCAAAGTGTTGGTA
This sequence comes from Arachis hypogaea, assembly GCF_003086295.3. Taxonomy (NCBI): domain Eukaryota; kingdom Viridiplantae; phylum Streptophyta; class Magnoliopsida; order Fabales; family Fabaceae; genus Arachis; species Arachis hypogaea. The sequence goes on along the minus strand of NC_092041.1, from coordinate 64,938,611 downwards.
GGATTACATGTCACTATATCCATCCAAACCCCAATTTGGTCCAACATGAGAAAGCAATTCTAGCATGATCTCCTCATCCCTTTTCCAAGGCTCAGAGGAGATCCATTTATGGAGAGTTTCTTTTCCAAGACAACTAACCAATTTATTTAAGATCGAAAGCTTTCTAGTAAATTGATGAGCGGATAATTTATACAATTTTTGGCATTGTTTTTAGGTAGTTTTTAGTATGATCTAGTTACTTTTAGGGATGTTTTCATTAGTTTTTATACTAAATTCACATTTCTGGACTTTACTACGAGTTTGTGTGTTTTTCTGTGATTTCAGGTATTTTCTGGCTGAAATTGAGGGACCTGAGCAAAACTCTGATAGGAGGCTGACAAAGGACTGCTGATGTTGTTGGAATCTGACCTCCTTGCACTCAAAATAGATTTTATGGAGCTACAAAACTTCAAATGGCGCGCTCTCAACGGAGTTGGAAATTAGACATCCAGAGCTTTCCATCAATATATAATAGTTCATACTTTATTCGAGATTTGATGATATAAACTGGCGCTCAACACCAGTTCCATGCTGCATTCTGGAGTCAAACGCCAGAAACACGTCACAAACCAGAGTTGAACGTCCAAAACACGTTACAACTTGGCATTCAACTCCAAGAGAAGCCTCAGCTCGTGGATAGATCAATCTCAGCCCAAGCACACACCAAGTGGGCCTCGGATGTGAATTTATGCATCAATTACTTACCTCTGTAAACCCTAGTAGATAGTTTAGTATAAATAGAACTTTTTACTAGTTTATTAGAAACCTTTGATTGTATTATTCAATCTTTGGACATTTAGTTCTTAGATCTGGGGGCTGGCCATTCGGCCATGCCTGGACCTTTCACTTATGTATTTTCAATGGTGGAGTTTCTACACACCATAGATTAAGGGTGTAGAGCTCTGCTGTACCTCAAGTTTTAATGCAATTACTACTATCTTCTATCCAATTCGATTTATTCCTGTTCTAAGATATTCGTTGCACTTCAACTTGATAAATGTGATGATCCGTGACACTCATAATCATTCTCACCTATGAACGCGCGTGACTGACAACCACTTCCGTTCTACCTTAGACTGGGCGCATATCTCTTAGATTCCTTGATCAGAATCTTCGTGGTATAAGCTAGAATTGATGGCGGCATTCATGGGAATCTGGAAAGTCTACCCTTGTCTGTAGTATTCCGAGTAGGATTCCGAGATTGAATGACTGTGACGAGCTTCAAACTCCTAAAGGCTGGGCGTTAGTGATAGACGCAAAAGAATCACTGGATTCTATTCCAACCTGATTGAGAACCGACAGATGATTAGCCGTGCTGTGCCAGAGCATTTGGACCATTTTCACTGAGAGGATGGGATGTAGCCATTGACAACGGTGATGCCTTACATATAGCTTGCCATAAAAAGGAGTGATGAAAAACTAGAAGGAAGAAGTAGAAAAGCAGAGATTTAGAAGGAACACAGCACCTCCATACACCTATCTGAAATTCCCACCATTGACTTACATGAGTAACTTTATCTTTATTTTCTGTTTATTTTATTATCTTTATTTAAACCAATAATCTCTTAATCCAGTTAAATCCGCCTGACTGGGATTTACAAGATGACCATAGCTTGCTTCATACCAACAATCTCTGTGGGATTGGTGCGCGTAAATTGTGATCATCAATGGCGCCATCAACATGGTACGCACAATTGTAATCTCAACTCTTTATCACAACTTCGCACAACTAACCAGCAAGTGCACTGGGTCGTCCAAGTAATAAACCTTACGCGAGTAAGGATCGATCCCACGGAGATTGTTGGTATGAAGCAAGCTATGGCCATCTTGTAAATCTCAGTCAGGCAGATTCAAATGGTTATGGATGATATATGAATAAAGCATAAAGATAG